>NC_050582.1:32147231-32447231 GCF_011100635.1 Trichosurus vulpecula
TTTCTCATAAGAGCCAACAAACATTTTTCTAACCAAGTTTACAGGTAAGCTTTGCTTTAGTAAAAAGAAAAAATCTTCAAAATAAAAGGAAAAATGAGTTCATTGTGGAAGGATGCAAGCTCTTTACTTGTTGAACATTCAAATTATAGACAATTTCAAATTTCCCTTTCCTCCTACACGTGAATCTGGGAATGTGATCTCTGGTTCTCTGTGCAATGTATTTGAAGTCATGGGGAAGAATTTATAAAACAAATTCATTTTTAGAACTGCATCAGTTATATACAATTTTCCAAAATTGTTCTGGGAATTAAAACAAATCTTGCAATATTAACCAATACAATTTTTTAAACTCTCATAATTATTTTTGAGTGAAATTCTAAAACAGGATAACTGCATCAAATAAATCCTCATTTCTTTTGTCATATTATAGTCAATCTCTTCTAATCTTCCTTCCTATACTTCCTGTGGCAGGGAGGTGACCTTAGGGCCTTAAAAGCTGTGCAGAGGCTAGGCTCTGTCAATCTCTACCAAGTTAGAAGGGCTTTAAGTACAGTCCTAGTGATGGGCCCTCTATTTGTCATACCCAGACCAGCCTAAATTTAGAGGCTCAGCTCCAGGTTGGCCACCAGGGGTTGAATCTTTTATCCACAGTAATTCACTGAAAACATCTACTGAGGTAAAAAGGGAGGCTGTGCCTACACTGATGAATTAATAATATCTCTGAAGTACTGAGGAAGCATTAGTTGCTTTATTTGGCATTCTGTCTCCTAGAAATCTCTGAATCAATATTTTGGTACATCTCTACTATAAGGAAAATTGATATATTCTTTCCAATAAGCACAAGCTGTAGCCAGGCATAGTGGATTGAGGTTGGATCTTGAAGAAATAAAGAACTGGGTGCAAGACCTCCCTCTACCACATATGGGCTGTGCCATCCTGACAAAGTAACTTTGTCTTTCAGTGTCCCACTGAAGTTAGAGAGAAAGGAGTGAACTTCATCTGAAGTTCTCTATAGCAATAAAATCTGAGGTCCTCAGGACAAAAGTAAGGGATCACCCTAAGGAAACATATCAACCCATCAAAAGGGATTGAATTATGTTCAGCATAATTCTAATATTAAATATATTTTATTATTTTCTCATTTTTAAAAATAAACAATCTTTGTATCATAATATCAATCACTCATCAAACATTTATTAAATACTTATGATGTGCCAAGCTATAAAGACAAAAGGAAACAGGCCTTAAGGAGCTAACATTCTGATGGGGGAGAAAAATTGTGTGTATGTGTGTATGTATATATATATATATGTATGTGTGTGTATATATGTATACACATACATATATAAATACACACATTTACACAAATATACATACACACATATAACACCAATGAGACACAAGGTAACCTTGGGGAGTGGATAACATCAGTACCTAGGGGGTAGGGGTGGAGATGACTAGGAAAGGCCTCTTGAAGTAGATGGTACTTGAACTGATTCTTGAAGAAAATTAGGGATTTCAAGAGGCAAAAGTGTCATCCTTCCAGCTTTAAATATATGATCTTACAATCTCATGAAGGAGAAAACTATAGATAGGGTGGGAGAGCTTAAAGGCAAAGAGATGGTAGAATAATAACTGACACCCCTAGTATAGTGCTATAGGTCTGGAGGATAGTTTAGCCTCCTGGGTGAGGTAGGGTTCTACATAGGGGTGGCTTACTTGATTCACAAGTAACCCTGAGGGCTTTTTCTTTTCATTTGGTGGTGTTAATGTAGGGGGAGGAAAGCTAGATGATCTGTCTACACTAATATATTAGGACAAGTAGGTAATCAACAAGTATTTATTAAGTGCCTACTGTGTGCCAGACATTATGCTAGGCCTTGGGGATGCAAGTACAAAGAATGAAACAATCACTACTTACAAGGAATTTATATTCCAATGAGGGAGATATCAAGTACATATATATATATGCATATATATATATAATGTATATATATGCATATATATAATGTATATATATGTATACAAACACACACACATATCACAAATGCAAAGTGAATAAATACAAATATATGCAAAGAAATTGAATACAGGATAGTTTGGGAGAGAAGGCAGGAGCAGATGAGGGGTTCGTGCAGGAGATAATGCCTGAGCTGTGTTTTAAAGGAAAGTGACAAGGAGGCAGAGGTTAAGTAGGGAGTAGGTTCTAGGCTTAGGGGACTGCCAGTATATAGAGTGTTGGAAGAAGAGTAATGTCCAACGAGGCTGGAAAGATGCATTGGGGCCAGGCATGTGCTGGGTAGGGCATTAAAAACTAAACAGAGGAGTTTATATTTTATCCTAAAAGCAATTGGCAGCCACTGGAGTTGGTTGAATAGGGAGTCCTATAGTCAGATTTGGGCTTAAGGAAAATTACTTTGGCAACAGTATGAAGGACAGACTGAAGAGATGAGAGACTTGAGGCAGGGAGACAAATTGGGAGTCTGTTATTGTGAGCAATAGGTGATGGGGCCCTGAACTAAGAGGGCAGTTGTGTGAATGGAGAGGAAGGGTCAGATGCAAGAGATTTTGTGAAAGTAGAAACAATGAGATTGAGAACAGATTGGATATATGTTGGATATAAGGGACAGTGGGGAATTCAGGATGATGCCAAGGTAACAAACCTGAGACACAGGAAGGATGGCAGTGCCTTTAATGGAAATGAGATAGAGGGGAGGATAAAGGGGAAAAGAGACTGTAATTAATTGTTTTGTACATGTTGAGTTTGAGATGTCTCTAGGACGTTCGGTTTGGAATGTCCAATAGGCAATTGGTGATGGAGGCCTGAAATTCAGGGCAAAGGCTCCGACTAGCTATAGAGATCTGGAATCAAGTGCTAGTTAAACCTATGGAAGCCAATGAGGTCATTGAGAGAATATAGAGAAAGAGGAGAAGAGAAGGCCCAGGACAGAGTCTGACCAAACACCTTCAGCAGGGGACATGATATGGAAGGTAAGTCAGCAGAGGAGACTGAATAGACTGCATGTATAGTTTACCTAGATTTTGGTAAAACATTTAGCAAAGTCTCATGTGTTATTCTTGTAGAAAGGTTGGAGAGATATGTGCTACAAGACAGGACTGTTAGGTCGATTCCTAAATGGCCAGACCCAAAGGGTAGTCATTTATAGTTCAATGTCAGACTGGAAGGAGGTACCTGGCTCCCCAGGTAACTGTACTTGACCCAGTGCTCTTTAATATTTTATTAATAGCTTGGGTAAAGACATAGATACATGCTTATCAAATTTCCAGTTGACAAAAAGCTGGGAGGGATTGTTAACACATTTAGTAGTCCTGTTTTAAAAAAAAAGATCTTGATGGGCTAGAGTGTTGGGTCAAATCTGTTTAAATTGAATAGGGATAAATTTAAATAAATGTTGGCTGAATGAGTTAAACTGGGTTTTCCTAGTCTTTCTTTTGTGTCGTGAACTTTTTGGCAGCCTGGTGAATCCTAATACTACTATGGATCATTGCCTACATTTATAATTGAAGGAAATGCTAAATTTCAGTCAAGATTAGTCTGGACTCTTTTTTCCTCATCCAAGTTCGGAGATCCCTTGAAATCTATCCACTTACCCTGCCAAGTTAAGAATCCCTGGGTTAAATGAATTTACAAACCAGGGTATAGACATGGTTCAGAAAGTATTAGGCAGAACCAGAGATGGGGGTTTCTATCCTTTCTGGGTTCCCCATAAAAATTCCCTCTTGGGTGGAGTCAGGGCAAGAGACCATGCTAGGATGGTTCCAGAAGCAAAGTGATGCACAAGTGGTCCAGGAAACAGGGTAAGAACTTTATCTCTTTTTAGTTGGGGTAGGGAGAATAAGGGGAAGGAAATCAATTCAACCAACATTTTAAAGTGTCTACTATATTTACAAATTGAACTTAAGGAACAGGCCAACACAGACAGCATTAGAGTGTCACTGCTTCCTTATTTTTGGCTATTCCCTGTCATCTTTTTTTCTCATTTAAGGGTGAAAAAAAAGACTTAATGCAACTTATTGAAATATAAATCAAACAGACATTGGGTTTCCAGGAAGAGGTCATGTGGGTCCTAGTCAAGTGAGCTGTATGGCCTTTGAGGACAGCTCATTGAACACCATGTAGATAATAGGATTTGGCAATTCTCTTGTTTCCTTCTCCTCCCTCAAGCAAATTCCTGTATCATATGCCAATTCACAGTTTTGTGTACTCGTGCCTACCAATCACTCATCGAAGCATATTTTGCAAAAGCCGGGAGTATTTTCATGATATTTACATCTTCAAAATAGAAGGCTCTGTGGCAACAAAAATGTCATCTTTTATAGCCTCGTGTCCATGACAATATATAGTTTCACTGTATTCATTTTCACCCTTTTTGGTAGTAAAAATAGAATGAAGTCTTGCACATTGTTTTAAACACAATTACCACCCACGTGAGTAACAAGGATTCAAACAAGGGTTAAATGAGGGAGGGACTGAGAGTGGAAGGCCCAGCAAGCAGCCTGTCAGCAGAGCAGGGTAAGCAAGAGGCTTCCTTTCCTTGCTCGGCTTCTTTTATTGCTGTGGGGCTCCCAGCAACAAGAAGGGGAACTGATTGCTGGATGCTGATGTGGGAGGCCGGGACAGAGTCTGAGAGTCAGAGTCATCCTTGGGAACTGGTTGATCAAAAAAGAGAAGGGAGTCCAGCTCACTAGAGACAAATCCGAGTCTGTATGGCAGAAGCAGGCCCAAAGCAACCAGGGACGGAAGATCTGGCAAGTGGGTGGAGTGATCTGTGAAGGGTCCAGGAGAGTTGGTACCGAGAGCATCCCTGTTGTTTATTATCTAGGGCTGTGTCCTGGTGCTGCTGCTCCTTTGTTAATAAGTGTGACTAGGCCAAACCACAGCAATCTTTTAGGGGTGCTTATTCAGTACAGAAGCTCAGTGTCTACTTCTCAAGGCCTATGAAATAACAGGACACGGTCAACAACTTAACCTGTCTTGGGCTCAGCTGGAGGCTTTGCTGGAAGTGAAACAGAAGATTTTCAGGGGAGTCAGGGAAAACTTCCTATGTGACTGGCAGTTTCACCAGCCAATGCCCTACCCTGAAGAACTATCTCTGTTCAGATTCTGGACCTGGAATAGTAATGGTTACGTGATGATGCAGGTATTTGAAAAGTAGCAAAATATGCAAAGTTCTTGAAAATTAATTATGTTGTGCCTTTTAGAGCATATTGTGGCTTGGGGATTAGAGGCGAAGTATTGGTTAAGAGTCAGGAATTTGGGTTGCAATGCCTTTGATACTTAACAGTCATCTGACCTTGGCCTAATCACTTAATTGCTGTAAGCTGGTTACCTCACCTGTAAATGGGGATAATACTTAGCCATCAGTAGGGGTTGACTTTTACAAATCCCCTCGTGGATGGTTTCCAGGTGGCAGACCACATGGAGGGGTGGAGCCTTTTGCTTGGCTGCTGAGTAGGAACCTTCTTGCATTCCAAGGTCTCCACTACCCCATGTAGAAAGACCCTCCCCATACCCGCACAAGCTCATGTTTCACTTAGGGGGCTGTCAGGAAGAGCCCACCACGCATGCCCTGAAGAGCTACGCTCTCATTGGTGGAGTCCAGTGTACCCCAACCACACCAAATAAGATGATGAATATAAACCCCTTGGAAGTCTTTCAAGTGCCATATAAATGTCTCTTGTTATCATTTAGAATCTGCCTACAAACATGCTCAGGCTTCTCTTTCCTAAAAAAAGTGTTTCATTTAACTCTTCTGTCTCCATCCCTTCACTGCTAAATGTCTTCAAAAAGTCATTCATACCTTATGCCTCACCTTTTCTTCTATCCGTTTTCTCCTCAGTCAGTTAAGAAGCATTTTAATACCTTTTTGTTGACTTCTCCAGTTTTTTAAATCATCATAGTTTTTCCAGTATCCCTCTCCTGCCCTTCCCAGAAATCTATCCCATATGACGGGATATTTTTTGAAGACAAAAATCCAAAGCCAGCACATTGTACAACACCTGTGGACCTTCTACCTCTTTAAAAGGTCAGGTAGGGCATGTTCTCCTATCCTTTCTAGCCATGCTTGTTCTTTATGATTTATAACATGCATTTTGGATTTTGTGGGGGAGGGGGTTGTTTTATTTACATTCTTATAGTCACTGGGTGTATTATATTGTTTTCTTGGCTCTTCTTACTCCACTTTTCATCAGTTCATATAGCTCTTTCCTTGCTTGTTTGTATTCATCTGGCTATTTAAGTTGTTCTTTATTTCTTTAAGGAACACTTTGCAACTGAATCTATTTTTTTGTGATATAAGTATTTTATAATCTATGTAAGTATTTTGTGTGCCATGGTGGATTGATCTTCAGATAAGTTTATGCATTTCATGGTTATTTGGAGTGGGATTTCCCTTTTTATTACTGCGTTTTGAATTTTGTTATTATTATATAGGAATTATTTGATGGGAGGGGCTATTTTGTTTCCTGCAAATTCGACGAATCCACTAAATGTCTCAATTATCTTTGCTGATTCCCTAGGACGTTTCAAATCTACCTTCCAGCATATAAATCATAAATGAGTATATAGGGATAGTTTTATCTCCTTTTTACCTATCTTTATATATCTTTACACCTTTATATATATTTTTTCTTAATCAGCATTTATTAAGCACCACTATGTGCCACTCACTGTGCTAAGCTCTAGAAATACAAAGAAAGGTAAAAGACAGTCTCTGCTTTCAAGGATCTCAGTCTCAACCCCTTGCAGGTGAGTTTCCAACCCCACTGCTCTTTTAAAGGTCACCAAAGTGCTAGCGGCAGCCTCATGGTCCCCACAAACTTCAGCTGAACTCTCTGGTTCCTATGGGATTTGCACAGTTTCACCAGGAGCTTGTCCAGGCAGGTGTCAAAGGGGGTAAGGTCCCCGCAGTTGGTGACACTGCTTAGTCCATGGACAGGCCCGGAAATGGATTTTATACTGAGGCCTGGGGAGCCATCCCTTTTATCCTAGTTCCTGAGGAGGGAACAGGCTTTAGCTGCCTAATCACAGGGGACTTGGGGGCAGAGCTGGCATTGGAGATACGGCAGGCACCTGTCTTCTTTCTCCATAGAGACTTCAGGATCACCAGTTGCTTCCTCCCAGTGCTTCCTGGGGATCTCAAAGCCTTAGAAAATGTAACTGCCCCCAAAAGTTGAGGTAGCAATTAGGGAACAGCATAGGTACTCAGAAGAACACTGGATTTGGAGGCAAGGGACTTAGGCTTGCCTCTTAGCTCTGCCATCCTACTTCTATGATCTTAGGCATAACACCTTGTCTCTGGGGACCTCGGTTTCCTCATCTATAAAATAGATTGTATTAGATCTCCAAGGTCTTTTGTTTTGCTCTAAAATACCGTGGTTCCTATATATTACCATCAGGGTGGTATCTATGGAGGGGCACAGTATGAGATGATGCTGGAAACATAGAAGGATGCCCTTGGGATGCTCTGGCTCATTGATTATGATGAATATTCTATTCATAGGATTAAATAAAGATTGCCTCTCCAGAGACAGAAATGGAAATATCCAATCGAAAACCTGCATTAATTTGGGGAGGGGGGTGGCTTAGGGGGAAATCTGTATATGCAGAATATATTTACTGAGGCAAAAATGAACACCAAGGGGTGCATAAATTAACTTAGATTCATGGTGACAAAGTCTTGCAGGGCCATAGCAGTGTTTGCCAATGACTCTGTCATCCTTCCAAAAGATTGCATTATCTTAGTGGGATTCTGCTGGGTCAGGACTTCATTGGCAGCGTGGTGGCGTGAGGGTCAGGGAAGCAGGAGGAATAGTAACATTTCCAGAAATAGCATGGGGGCTACCACTTGTCCTTTAGCATTTTCAAATCAACATAGTAGCAGGCTTTGGGTATACACACACTCATGTATGTGTTTATTATATGTATAGAAATATGCATAGAATATGTGTACAAATATGTAAGTATATATAGTTGAAGTTATTATATATATGCAATATATGTGTATATATGTATATACACACTGTATACATATGTACAATACACAAAAGGCTAAGCGTGTAGTGGGAACTGCTCATTAGATTTTGTCAGGAGCTTCTGAGTTTTGTTGCTACACCCCCTTTTATGCAGATGTGAGGGACTCTAGGTGTGGAATAATACTTATGCTTTCAGAAGGGTTGGGGCGTTGGTCGGCTCTGTTAAACTGCTTTTCCCCTTCATTTTTGTTCTTTGTTACAACATAAGGGAGAGTTCACTGGGTAGGGGGAAGGTTATACTCAGAAATGAGTGTCAAAGAGTGTCAATTTAATTTTCTTTTTTATTTCAAATTTAAGCATCAAAAATGGACATTTCAAATATAAAGAACAGAAAAGATGACAATATATGAAACTGTGAACTTTTATTATGTGTAGTTTATTTTCTTAAACCTTTGTTTTTATTATTTTCTTAACTCTTAAATTTAACATAATAGTAACAAAACTACCCTGCCTGTCTAGGTCCCCTTGTGAACTTCACCAACCTTTCTTCTATGTATTAAAAATGCTTAATTAACACTTTTCCTTTTTCTATACTATTCACCTATTCAGCAACCCCGTCTCCCCAACCCTGCTATCCACATTAGAAATCCCTATTTATACCCTGAAGTTTGGTCAAACAAAGTAAGCCAACACATTGGTTGTGTCTGAAAATGTTTGTCTCCTTCGGCATCTCTTGTCCATCACATCTCTATCAAGAGGTGGGAAATATGAGTCATTATCAGTTTTCTCAAGATTGATCGTTGCATCCATCAGTGTTCTGAAGTCCTTAAAAGGTGTTTTCCTTCACCTTATTATAGTCATTGTACAAATTGCTCTTCAGCTTGGGCTCACTTCAGTAGGCATCAGTTTATAAGTTGAGTTCATCCCTTTTGTCATGTCTTCTGGTACAATAGTATTGCATTTTGTGTGTATAGCATAATTTGGTCAGCCATTCCCTGATTGATAGGCATTCCTTTGTTGCCTTAAATATTTTCACCTTACAGATGCAGCTGGGTGGCTCACTGGATAGAGTACCAGGCATAGAGTCAGGAAGACTTGAGTTCAAATCTAGCCTTAGACACTTAGTAGCTGAGTGACCTTGGACAAGTCACTTAAACCTTTATTTACTTCAGTTTCCTCATTTATAAGATGGGCATAATAATAGAGGTAGGTTGTTGTGAGGATCAAATGAAATATCTGCAAAACATTTAGTATAGTGTCTGGCACATAGTAGGTACTATATAAATTCTAGCTATTATTATATAGATCTTTCCCCCTCTGTCTTTGGTCACTTTTTGGTGTGTGCCTGGTCAAAGGATATGCACAGCTTTGTGACTTTTTAGGCATCATTTCAGAATACTGTCCAGAATGATTGGACTAATTCAAAGCTCTCCCAAAAGCACATTAGTTTGCCTGCCCTCCTACTACCTCTCCAACAATTACCATTTCCATTTATTTGTCCTGTTTCCCAATCTGATGCATGTGAGGTAGAACTTCAGAGTTATTGTGATTTGATTTTTCTCGTTAGTCATTTGGAATATAAACACACAATACGTATAAAAGCTCCAAATATGCTCTATATGTGTATGTATTTAAATGTTCCAAATATTATACATACATATATGTATATATGTATGTACATATATACATTTACATGAATATATAGTGGTTTATTCTTTTCTGCTCTGTCCTCTGTGATCTTGTTTGGGATGAAGTTACTAAATTCTTTGCCGTTTATAAAGGATGTGAATTTTGCTATTGCCACGTATAAATTTTTGCCAAGATGAATCAATACAGACACTATACCACTGTAACTGGTCCTTCTAGACCAGTTCAATGAAAAATTGAAAGGTTGAGAGTCTGTTGGGCTCCCCCTAGTATTTTCCAAATCGACCTTCAAAAGAGCCCTTGAAATGAACAGAAAGCTAGTCTATTTTTTTTCTGGGACTGTCCTGAGGGATATATCTTCCTTTGGGCAGAAGTGATAACTTGAATCAAACTGATAATTGGTGTTGATTCATCACTTTCTGCAAGGATTTTGATATTAAAAGCTTTGACATTTCTAACTTATTCAATACACAGACAGATTCTGATTCCTTTCTAAGCCTTGGTGATGGAAAAGTACATCTTACCAATTTGAGCCCTTGGGGTGTGTGAAGTGATCAGTGATTACTAGCTCTCTGAGAAAGGCAATTAGATTTTTGGGGGAAGTATTTCTGGCTTAGTGTACCTTGAAAGGATTTTGTATTGGGTGGATCATAAATAAAATGCCTAATGATGTTCTTGTTCTCAACAGAATCCACTTGGTTGCTGGGATTGCTACTTAAGCAAGTATGCTTTTTCATTGACCTTCACAAGACAGAAAGCCTGTGTCAGAGTCCATCAGGCACACATTGCCTCTGACTCCTCTCTTGTATTGCTCTGAAGTTGTGTCATCAAATACTACTTGAACTCTTTTTTCTGCATTCTTCTGAGTTAGAGAAATAATACAAGTGTATTATTTTGGTACTTATTTACACCAAATAGATATAGTCAATTAAAGTAAGCCAACACACTGGCTTTGTGAAAATGTTTGCCTCATTTAGCACCTCGTCGCCATTAAGTCTCTGCCAAGAGGTGGGAAACATGGGTTATTGTCACTTGTTTGAGGATTGATCACTGCATCGATCAGAATTCTGGAGTCTTTAAAGGTGCTGTCCTTTACCTTATTATAGTCATTGTACAAATTGTTCTACAGCTTTGACTCACTTCAGTAGATATGAGGTAGTGTCATCTTCATCTCTCTCAAGTATAGAAAATGTTCACAAAATCAGTAAAGAGATAAGTAAGAGTGTATAATGCAGAAAGAAGGGTGCCTAGGCTCTGTTGTTCTACCTGAATGCTTGCAATTACATTCCAGGGTCACACCAACATGGTAGTAAAACAACAGGACTTTATTAGCTTGTGTTGAATGCTGCACTTCCACATCTGGTTTCTACCCTGCATGGATGCAACATCAGATTAAGTACTGAGCCATAGTATAGAATCTCCTGTTTTCACTTGAGCAACCTATAGATATCCAGTCTATTGACTTCATAAATTGTATGTTTTTTCCATTTTATCAGTCTGCTCTGAACAGAAGTATGTGTCTACCAAGCAAGAAGCAAAGATTGTGTCCGCAAATCAAGTGCTTTATGTTATGGGCTAGGACTCACCATAATATAATGGAAGAACTTGGTGGATTTTTTCAGTAGCGGTGTGGTGCGATGGGAAGGCCACTGGCTTTGGAGTCGTATGAGTTGCAACTCTAGCTCTGTTGCATACTAGCTCTGTGACTTTGGGCAAGTCATTTTCTCTCTGAACCTTCATTTCCTCATTGTAAAATGAGAGTAGGGAGATTGGACTAGAAGACTTCTGAGGTCCCTACCGGCTCCAAACTTGTGATACTATTTATTCCTACATAGTTTAGATTTAATCATACAGTCCCTCACTCAGCTAAGATTAGACCATCAGTGATGATTGTCAGTAATTTGAAGCCCTATGCCTGAGTTGACATATCTCTGCACTAATTCACCTGAAGCTTTGAGTTTCTACTAAGAGGAAGATAAAATTCTCAATGACTTGAATACTTCATCATTTCCCTAGGCAGCTAGCATTCCATACGTGGGAGATTTGCTATTGTGTACCCCATTTGATTCAAATGTACAACTATTGTCAAATGAGATAATATTTGTAAAGTGTTTAGGACAACGCCTGATAGCATAGTAGGTGCTTAATAAATGTTGTATCCTCTTCCCCATTCCCTTCTCTTAGAGATTACAAAATGCTTTCATCAACCCCCCGGGGGGGAGAAACAGTACAAGATTATCATCCCCATTTTGCAGATCAGGAAAAGGAAGTTCAGAGCCTTGCTTAGGGTCAAATAGCTAATAAAGTGGCAAAGTGGGAAGTAGAGCTGAAATTTTGAGATTCCAAGGACAGCAGCACTCTTTCCATTGCACGAAGCAAGTACGAAGACGTCATCCAGAGAGTTGTGGGTCAGCACTGAAGCAAGGTGATAAGGGAGGCCTAGATTCTATTGGTTTGGATGGACGTAGTGTTGCTGACAGATAACAGGCATGTCTAGTCACTGCTCCAGGCCCAATCCCTCCTCACCAGGAGCAGTGTCCTTGTTTTAGCACTGATGTCGAAGGCTGATTAATTTCCATTGACTTCCCCTTTATCTCTCCTTGGCTGCCATTGATAAAGTAAACTGTTATGACAGTCTCCGTGGTCGGGTGGTAAAGTTGCCTCAGTTCAGCCAGAAATGGTGGTCTTGTAACTCATACGTAGTTGAGTTCAACTGATTGCTTGGGAAATAGCCAAATAGTCATGAGCTAGAGCAGCCATTTTTGCCAGGGCTCTATGTATGATAGGAGCTTTCATACATTTCTAGGATAGTTACCTTGCTCCCTCTCCTCCACCTTCTCCATCTCTTACCATATACCAGTAAATATTTTTCACAAGACCCCGATTAGCTCACTGAAATTTGCTGAATGTTTGTTTGTGTATGTTTCTATGCAATAAAGCATTTTGTATATCAGAACATATTTCATCTCTATGCCATGGTATACAGATTTTAAACAAGGAGCAAAGAAATTTCTTCCATATTTGTTAATTACTACATGTCTGTGCAAATAATTCCTTTGCTAGCCTGGCCGACCACCTCCCGATGAACAAAATCAGCTCAGCCTGTAAAGCTGCCTTCACCAAGCACAATACTTGGTTGTGGTTTCAGTCCTCTCTTTCTGGGCCTGTGAAAGAAAACCTCAAGGCAATTTTCCATGTGGATCCCCAGGATGATTATCATTCCCTCCACTCTCTAAATATTTCTTTTGGAATCATCATAAAACTGATGGAGTTTTATATTTCTGCAGATGACAATCAGGTGCTGGAAGGCCCATTAGATCTCATCTGGTCCCAACCCCTCACTTTTCAGGAGAGGAAACTGAGACTGCAACCCACAAGTGAAACATCTTGGCCAAGGTCACATAGGTAGTAACAGAGCCAAGTTTGGCACCAAGGTCTTTGGATTCTAAATCCAGTCAGTTCTTTTTCCTCTCTTCCACAGTTTCCCGTAATTCTGGCCTACTTGTTCCTCTTCTACCTAGGGAGCTGCTGAAACTAGCCATGGATGACTGGGATACAGGCTGGGACCAAACCCTTCCTTGAGACCCTGCTTTTTAGTGTTAGGCATCAGCCAGAAAAGATTTACTACTGGACTTTACCATTTGCTGGGTTCAAGTTTCTCTTTGTAAGACCTCCAAGGTGTGTTAGAGGGTTTTTTGACCCAAAGCTATCATTCCCTTAGAATATGACCACCATATTGGTCAGCTTTTCATCATCTAAGACACATTGCTTACAAAGTGCATTCTGCCAGCATGGCTGATTCTGCAGCATTCATGGAGGCCCAAGGACTACCGGATTTGAATCCCTATAGATGTTCTGGTTTCATGGCAGTCAAGTTTCTATTCCCATTCATTTCATATTTATGCCCCTTTTTTGGTCTCGACTTCCAAAGTAGTGTGTGTGTGTGTGTGTGTGTGTGTGTATACAGGTGAGGGTAAATGAGTTTTAATTCATGATTTTTAAGACCTACTCTATTATCACTGTTTCTATTTCTTTAAATTCCACTTTCTTTTTTTTTTTTCGTGCCACAAGGATAATATTTATTCCTGACTTTGTCTGTACAAACTGCGTCTTCCCCCCCACCTCCAACCTACGCCCTCCCCACACATCCAAATGGCAATGAGCCCCCCTACCCCATGTCTCTCCCAACCCACCTCCCCCTCCCCTATTCCAGCCAGATTCCAAGATGGTGGTGGTGGTGATCAGGGTGGGTGGGAATGAGCCTCATTTCCTACAGGTTCGGGCATGGATGGGGGGTGGGGTGGGGGGATTACAAAGGGGCAGATGGAGAGGGAGTCTGGTGTTAGGGGGGTCCTAGAGTTCCCAGGATGCGGGGGAGGCAGGGGAGAGAGAAGTGAAGGATAAAGTCCATCCCTCATGATGGGAGTGGCCAGATCCCTATGGAGTGAAGCCCCCCTACCAGGCTTTGGGAGAAGGGTGGGGGGGTTGGCAGATGGAGAGCCCCCCTCCAAGCTCTTGGTGAAGCCTGGGAGCAGGAGGAAGCATGGTGCTGACCGCCTCTAGCCTATCCCCATCAGGACTCCTTGGCCCCAGCAGCGGCAGCCCCCAGCCTCTCGGCCTTGTGGATCAAACGGTGCTTCTTAAGGCCGTACGTGTTGGAGAAACCCTCCCCACAGGCCGAGCAGCGGAAGGGCCGGCCGCCCTGGTGAGCAGCCAGGTGCTTGCGGAAGTAGCCGGGGTCTTTAAAGACCTTGAGGCAGGCTGGGCAGTGCAGCTCGGGCCGTGCGGGCTCATGGGCCCGCTGGTGGCGCAGCACTGAGCTCAGGTAGAAGAAGGCTTTGCCACAGTGCTCACAGCGGTAGGCACGCTCGCCCAGGTGCAGCCGTTGGTGCTCCAGCAAGTTGGAGCGGTAGCGGAAGGTCTTGCCACATGCGCCGCAGCACTGGGGCCTGGCCACAGCATGCAAGCGGCGGTGTTCGGCCAGACTGGAGGACTGGGCAAAACGCTTGGCGCACACAGCACACTTGAAGGCGCACTCACCCGTGTGCACCACACGGTGCTGCCGCAGGTACCAGGAGCGCAAGAAACCACGCCCACAGACGCCGCAACGGTAGGGCCGCTGCTCCGTGTGGCAGCGCTGGTGGCGCATTAGCAGTGCTGCCTCCCAGAAGCGCTTGCCACACACAGGGCAACGGAAGCCGCGTTTCTGGCGATGGCTGCGGCGGTGCAGGAGCCGGTCGTAAGCGCCAGCAAAGCTCTGGCCACACAGGCCGCAGCCCAGTGTCCGCCGCACCAGGTGCACGTATTTGTGGGTCACCAGCCCCAGGAAGTGCTTGAAGCTCTGGCCACAGGTGGCACAGCTAAAGCGCTCAGGGCCCCCAGGGCCAGGCCCTGCTCCTGCCCCAGCCCCCGCACCTGCCTCTTCCCCCGCTGCCCCAGCCGCAAGGGCTGCTACAGTTGCTCCCACCTCACCAGCCAGCCCATTGTCCAGGCCAGTGCCTGGGGTGTCTGGGCCCGGCCCCTGGGAGGAGGCAGGAGGCGCTCGGGGGCTGCCTGGTGGACCAGCTTGTGCCACATGAGATTCTCAATGAAGCCAAAAGCCTTGCCACAGGCGTCGCAGCCATAAGGCTTCTCGGCCATGTGCGCTTCCTTGTGGCTCATGACGTGGAAGAGGTCGGGAAAGTGCTCACCACAGTCAGAGCAAGCATAGCTGAGGCCCTCAGGAGGGGCAGCCCCAGTGGCGGCCGAGGCCTGGTTGGCCCCGGGGCCAGAGGCTGGGGCAAGGCCAGCAGGGGCAGCCAGGGCACAGGGCAACTGCAGCCTGTGTACTTGGCGATGGCGCGTGAGGCTCTGCGGGTAGCCAAAGACCTTGCCACAGAGCTCACACTTGTAGGGCCGCTCTCGTGTGTGGACCACATGGTGCTTGCTCAGGTGGAAGGACTCTCGGAAGCGTTTCCCACACACAGGGCACTGGTGGGGCTTCTCTCCCGTGTGGATCCGCTCATGGCGCTTCAGTGTCTCACGTCGCCCAAAGCCCCGCCCGCAGATTCCACAGCAGAAGGTCTTTCCTGGAGCTGGGGCCCCTGGCCCCACAGCCCCACTGCCCCCGCCTCCTGTAGGGCCTCCCGCACCCCCAAGGAGCAGCGGGTGGGCCCCCAGCAGTGGGACTGAGACAGCCCCATACACCACAGCTGCCGCTGCTGCCGCTGCAGCCTTATCTCCACCATCACCTGGAGGCTCTGGGGGCAGGAGGTAGGGCCCAGTAGGAAAGGTGGGTGGTGGGGCTGGGGTCGCTCCATCCTTGGGGACCTCAGGGGCTGCAGTGGCAGGGCCATGGGCTGCCTTGTGGCGCAGCAGGCTTTGAGGGGCGCAGTAGGACTTGCCACACAGGTCGCAGGGGTACTCGGGGCGGGTTGCTGGGGCCCCGGTAGCAGCATGGGCTGCCTGGTGCTTGAGGAGGTAGGCCGCATCCCGGAAGGCCTTCCCGCACACGCCACAGGGGAGCCGCAGTAGGTGGCCCGAGTGGGTCTTCACGTGGCGCTTGAGGCTCTCCCGGCGGTTAAAGCTCTTGTTGCACACGGTGCAGGAGAAAGGCTTCTCCCTGGTGTGGATGATCTGGTGCTGGTGGAGGTGACTGGGCTTCTTGAACACTTTCCAGCAGAGGGGGCAGGTGAAGGGGCCCTCTCCCCCAGGGCCTGGGGCCACCAGGGCCACCCCGGGGGGAGGGGGCCCACTGTCCACCCCGGCAGAGGCAGCAGGGGCCAGAGGGGGCAGCGGCGGTGGCGGTGGGGCCTGCGGGGCTCCAGGCAGGGGAGGTGCATCCTTGTGGCATCGTCGGTGGCGGATGAGGCTGGAGACGTGGTTGTAGGTGCGCCCACAGACGCCACACTCGTAGGGCCGCTCCCCAGAGTGCACTAGCATGTGCTGGACGCGGTGGGAAGATTGCTTGAAGGACTTCTGGCAGACCCCGCAGGGGAAGCGCCGCTCCATCAGGTACTTCAGCCGGTGGAAGTAGCCCTTGTCATCCTTGGCAGCAGCGCCCAGGTCAGCAGCCACAGGAGTCCCCGGGGGCCCAGGGCTTGGGCTGGGCAAAGGCCCTGGCGTGGCCGGGCCGGCCCCCGGCCCACCTGCCATCCCAGGCCTCTTGAGATTCCCAAAAAGGTGCTGGTGCCCGGAGAGGTCCACAATCCCCCACTGCGGAGCAGGGAAGGCAGCATCGAAAAGGGGCGGAGGAGGAGGCGGAGGCGCCCCAAAGCCTGGGGGCAGAGCAGGCTCTGGCTTCTTCGCCTGGGATGTGGAGGAGGAGGACGATGATGAAGAGGAAGAGGAAGAAGAGGAAGAGGAGGACGATGACGATGAAGAGGGCGTCTCAGCTTTGGGCTTGAAGGCCGGAGGTGGTGGTGGGTAGTCATACTGGGGAGGTGGGGGCTGTGGCGGGGCCTGGGGAGGGGGCCCCGGTGGGCAGGGCAGAGCGGCCACGGCCTTGGCATGCTCCCCATACAGCTCCATGGGCTCGAAGCGCTGATGGTTGAGGAACTCGAGGAAGTCAAAGGGATAACTCTGGAAATGGACGCCGTCCTCGCCCCCCACGACACTCCCACCCCCGCCGCCTCCGCCAGGGTTGGCCTCCATCGCGGGCAGCGGGGAGAGCAGTCCTCTCTGGGTCGGGGCCGGGGGCGGGCGGGCGGAGGTGGTGCCGCAGCTCCGGGGAGACCCGAAGGCCCGACCGGAAGTGCCGCCCCCCGCCCCCTCCCGCGTCGATCGCCGGGCCGGCCACCGGAAGCAGAAGCAACGTAGGACTCCCTAAATTCCACTTTCAACTTTATTCCTTTGTGTACTTTTAGAAATAAATCTCTTAGTGTTCTCTCTGTTTTTTTAAACCAATAGGTATCTTTTTCTTTTGAGTTTTTTTCCAAGTCTCTAGCAATGAGGTAATTTATTTCATTACTTATGCTTTCATTGGTAGCCATATTACATTTCTTGTTTTTCTGTTGTTTGGGAGTGTTAGGAAGTTTGAACAATCTGCTTATGTCTGGTAATTTTTGCAGGAATGCTTTAACTGCCACTCTATTATTGAACATTCAGTTTTTTCATTGATGAATAGGCTCATGTTTACAAGGTATATCATTTTTAGTTGCAATTTGACCTCCTTTGTTTTTTGGAAGATAGTATTCCAGTCCTTTCTGTTGTTACTGCTGGGTGCCAAATAGTGTCGCGTTATTCAATTTTCCTTTCCTTTACATATTTTTTAAAACATTTTACTTATTTTACAATTACACATAAAAACAATTTTTAACATTCTTTTAAAAAATTTTGAGTTCCAAATTCTCTCCTTCCCTCTTGCCCTCCATATTTAAAAGGGAAACAACATGACATAGGTTATACATGTGCAGTCATGCAAAACATATTTCCATATTAGTCATGTTGTGAAAGAAAACAGAAACCAAAAAAATCCCATGGGAAATAAAATTAAAAAAGGATGCTTTGTTCTGCATTCAGACTCCATCAGTTCTTTGGAAGTAGATAATATTTTTCATCATAAGTGCTTTAGAATTGTCTTGGATCATTGTATAGCTGAGAAGAGTTAAGTCACTCACAGTTGGTCATCATACAATATTGCTGTTACTGTATACAATGTTCTCCTGGTCCTATTCACTTCACTTTTCATAAGTTCATGTAAGTCTTTCCAGATTTTTCTGAAAGCATCCTGCTCATAATTTCTTATAGCACAATAGTATACCATCACATTTATACACCACAACTTGTTTAACCATTCCCCAATTGATGGGCATCCCCTTAATGTCCAATTCTTTGCCACCACAAAAAGAGCTGCTAGAAATTTTTTTGTGCGTGTAGATCCTTTTCCTTTTTAAAAAAATCTGTTTGGGACACAGACCTAGTAGTGGTATTAATGAGTCAAAGGATATGCACAGTTTTATAGCCCTTTGACCATAGTTCCCAATTGCTCTCTACAATGGTTGGAATGGTTCTCAACTCCTCCACCGGTGCTTTAATGTCCCAATTTTCCCACATCCCCTCCAACATTTGTCATTTTCCTTTTCTGTTTTATTAGCCAATCTGATAGGTGTGAGATGGTACCTCAGGGTTTTTTTAAATTTGCATTCCTTTAATCAATGATTTAAAGCATTTTTTCACAGGAGTATAGATAACTTTGATTTCTTTGTCTGAAAACTGCCTGTTCATATCCTTTGACCATTTATCAGTTGGGGAATGACTTTTATTCTTATAAATTTGACTCAGTTCTCTATATATTTGAGAAGTGAAGCTTTTATCAAGAAACTTGCTGTCAAAGTTTTGTGTTTTTATCCTGACTACACCCTTCCCCAACCTGCCCTCCCTTCTATCGGTCCCTCTCCTTCCTTATCCCCTTCCCCTCCTACTTCCCTGTATAGTAAGATAGATTTTTATACCTAACTGACTGTGTATATAATTCTGTCTGAGCCAATTCCAAAGAGAGTAAGGTTCAAGTGTTGTTCATCAATCCACCATCTTCCCCTCCACTTTAAAAGCTCTTTTGTATCTCTTTTATGTGAGATAACTTACCCCATTCTACCCCTGCCTGCCCCATTCTCCCTGTGCATTCCTCTTTCTCACCCCTTAATTTTATTTTTTAAGTATTCCATCACAGTCAACTCATACCCCTCCCCTCTCTCTATGTATATTCTTTGCAACTGCCCTAATAATGACAAAATTCTTAGGAGTTACAAGTATCATCTTCCCATGTAAGAATGTTAACATTTTAGTCTTATCCCTTATGATTTCATTTTCCTACTTACCTTTTTATCTCTTGAGTCTTGTATTTGAAAGTAACATTTTCTATTCACCTTTGTTCTTTACATCAGGAATGCTTGAAAGAACTCTATATCACTAAATGTCCATTTTTCCCCCTGAAGGATTATACTCAGTTTTACTAGGTAGGTGATTCTTGTTTGAAATCCCAGCTCCTTGCCCTCCAGATTATCACATTCCAAGCCCTCTGATCCTTTAATATAGAAGCTGCTAAATCTAGTGTTATCCTGTCTGTAACTCTATGATATTTGAATTGTTTGTTTCTGGTTGCTTGCAATATTTTCTCCCTGACCTGGGAGCTCTGCAGTTTGGCTATAATATTCCTGGGAGTTTTAGTTTTGAGAACCTTTTTAAAAGATGATCAGTGGATTTGTTCAATTTCTATTTTGCCCTCTGGTTTCAGGATATCAGGGCAGTTTTCCTTGGTAATTTCTTGAAATATGATGTTGAGGCTCTTTCTTTGATTATAGCTTTCAGGTAATCCAGTAATTTTTTTGGAGGCAATTGGGGTTAAGTGACTTGCTCAGGGTCACACAGCTAGTAAATGTCTAAGGCCAGATTTAACTCAGATCTTCTTGATTCCAGGGCTAGTGCTCTATCCTCTCTACCACTTAGCTGCCCCTATTACAGTAACTCTTAAATTATCTCTTCTTGATTTATTTTCCAGGTCAGTTGTTTTCTAATGAGTTATTTCACATTTTCTTCTATTTTTTCATTCTTTTGATTTTGTTTGATTGTTTCTTGATGTTTCATGGAGTCATTAGCTTCCTCTTACCCAATTCTAATTTTTAGGGAATTATTTTCTTTGCTGAGCTTTTGTACCTCCTTTTCTATTTGGTCAATTCTTCTTTTTAAGGAGTTCTTCTCTTCAGTAAATTTTTGTGCGTCTTTTACCATTTGGCCTATTGTGTTTTTAGGGCGTTATTTTCTTCAGTATTTTTTGTGCCTCCTTTACCAAGTTGTTGACTCTTTTTTCATGATTTTCTTGAATTACTCTCACTACTTTTCACTATTTTTGCTCAACCTCTCTTATTTGATTTTTAAAATCCTTTTTGAGCTTGTCAAAGCTTGGGCCTGAGACCAATTCACATTTTTTCTTTGAGATTTTTGATGTAGGTGTTTTGATTGTCTTCTGATTTTGAGTTATACTCCTCCCTGTCACCATAGTAACTTTCTATGGCCAGATTCTTTTTTGTTGTTTACTCATTTTCCCAGCCTATTTCTTGACTTTTAAGTTTAAGTTGGACTTGGTTCCCAAAGCAGAGGGGGTGCTGTCTCAAGCTTTAGGTTCCTGTTGTTTTCAGAGTTCTTTCTGGGGGTCTGTAAGTTTTAAAATTTTTCCAGGTGGTATGATCTAAGGAGAGATGTGGTCACTGCTTTCCTGGCCTGTGTTCTGTTCTATGAGTGACCACTAGAACTGTTTTCTGCCCTGGAACTGTGACTAGGTTCCCTGCTTTTCTGTGGTCACACATTGTAGTGTGCTAGTGCTCTTCCTCACCCTGGAACTGCCGCTCAGAACTGCATATAGCCAGTGAGACAGAGTCCTGTTCCTAGCATCAGCAAAGGGTCCCCTGGAATAATAATATTTAATAACTATATAAATAAAATAATAATAATAATAAATATAGAAATAAATAAATATTAACAATAACAAAATAATAACTGATCCTTCTGACCAGTTATCTGACCTCCTTACTGTCTGTGGGCTGAGAGCTCTGGAAGCTGCCATTGCTGATTCAGTTTCACTCAAGACCTAGGTTGCCAGGCAAGGCCTGCACTGAACTGTATTCCACTCTTACCACAGTGAGACAGACTTTTCCTGCCAACCTTCTTGTCTTGGGCTGGAAAAATTTTTTGACCTTGTCCTTTCGTTGGTTCTGCCACTTCAGAATTCATTTTGAGGTGTTAATGTTATTTGGAGAGAGCTCAGGTGAATTGCTGCCTTTACTCTGCCTATGCCTTTTCCTTAATATTTGAATTTTTTATGTTTTCCTTCTGGTTGTATAATTTGTTGTTTGTTACGTGAATTGTGTAGAGTATGTGTGTGTGTTGCCCATGTGAATTATGTGTATCTATATGTGGCTCTTGGGGAGGCTTGATATCTCTAGCGTCTCTTCCCTCCATCATTCTCTAAGGGAAACTTTGATTACTGTCAAGAGGAAAAGCTGGAGATTGGAGCCATGAGGCTGGCTATTCTGCTCTCCTCAGAGAGTGGGTACCAGACTAGATTTTTAGCTAAATTTTCTTCCTCCTGAGCTCTCTGAGGGTTTTAGTCTTTTTCCCTTATATTCCCCTGTTGATTACTTCCTGCCTCCCCTCCTCCCCCTCTGATGGTGGATTTACCCCCTGGGCCTAAAGCTATCTCAGCCTCCTCCCATGTTAGGTATTGATCTATTAGTCATAATAGTAATAGCTAGCATTCATATAGCACTTTAATGTTTGAAACATACTTTAGCTATTTTATTGCAATTCTCTTGTAACTCCGCAATACTAACCCTCTTCTTTCTCAGAAAAAAAAATTTACCCAAATGTTTCCTTCTTGGTTTTTACATCTCTCTAGGTACAGTTGCCTAGGTTGTAGTTCTGCGCAAACTTCCTGGTTCTTGGGTGCTCTGCTGTCATCACTGTCTGTTTCTGTGGTCTTGGCCTGGCCTGATCATCTGACCTAGTTGCTCTGGTTGCTTGTGGGGAGGGACCAGGTCCCAATTCTGGACAGCCAATAGAGGTAAGACATATGATCTAAACTGTGTTTCTGGTACTTTTCGTATTGGATTGCATTGGATTGCTCCAACCTATCCTCACTCTCACCTGGTCATCCTACCTAGGGGGTCAGCATTGACAGGTGAGAAGGCCAGCTTCATTTTGCCATTTGGCCTCAAGCTAGGTAGCTATCATGGGATGAACCATGGGTTCTGACTGTCTTTCATTAGTTTTGTAGTCTAATCAAGAGCACTCTCCAGACTGAGAGGGGTAAAACAAATCAGAGAAAACCCAGCCAACTCAATAATTAAACTGCTAGTATTGGTTGCTTTATAGAACACAGAGTCCTGAAGCTCCACTCTTAGGCCAGGGTCAACTATTTGATTCGACTTGCTCTGTCTCCCTACAAAGCTTTGCTAATATATCAGTGTAGCTTGAAGAAGACAGATTGATGGATTTTTTTGTATTCCTGAACACTTTGAAACAGCCTTTAAAGGAAAAAGCTCTAAGTGTTCTTGTCTTTCTGTTTACCAACCACTTTATCTTTTAAAGCAGTTAAATTCCAAACTATTTCTGCAGCTATTTAATCTCTCCCATTAATTCAACTATTGATTGTCTTTTTCAGGAAGACATAAGGTAGATGACACACCATTTTATCTGGGAGATTTAGCACACTTTATACTTTCTTAATTAGATACTTTTGTATTAATGAAAAAGTCCTGATACTCAAGTTTGGCAAAGCAAATTTATGGAAGTTTGCCTCTTGTGGCTCTGCTGTAATCCCAGGATCTGCAGCTCTGTTTGATCAATACACCACAAATAATATATAATAACAGCAAACACTTTTATAATGCTTACTATGCGCTAAGTGCTTTCATGATTATCTTATTTGATCCTCAGAACCTATCTAAAAGGTACATGCTCTTATTTTTCCCACTTTACAAGAGAGGAAACTGAGGCCAACAAAGGTTAAATGACTTGTTCAGGGTCACACAGCTAGTAAGGATCTGAGGCTAGATTTGAACTCAGGTCCTCCTGACTCCAGGCCCAGCACTCCCTCTATTGTGCCACTTAGCTGCCTCAGGAAGAAGCTGAATAAGAACATAAGATGCCCACATGACTCCCCTTAAGGGGTAATCAATGGAGGCCTCTCAGAGAGCAGTCACACTTCTAAGAGGACATCAGAGTCTGCCACAGTAAAAGACACACTAGAGCCCACCTGTTGGTGAGTCTTAACACAAACTCGGTACCATTCTGTAGGCATCAAAGAACGGTCACCATGGTCACTATTCAAATTGTTCATTGCTATGAGTTTCTAATGCACTCAAGCATTTATAATTTTTTACAGGAACAAACGAGTCAGTTACAATTTGTATCTCGCCACCCAGGGAATCTAGAAAGGTTGACGTCTTGCTTTCTTCCAGGTAGGATTTACATAGAACCTCAGTTACTCTAGCTGAAGTTATGGTTACATAGGTAATATGAAAATAATCACAGCAATACACAAAAGTAGTTATCTGGGCCAATCAACAAAGTTCCTGTGGGCCCTTGAATGGAACCACTTTGAAAATCTGGCCTGTATAGTCAAATGGCAGGTCTTTAAGTGATCCTTACTATTCACAGTAATTTATGTTGGCTAATCATCTCATTGGTTTAGCTATTAACAAATTCATCTGGAATGAGATTCTGCACTCTAGGAAATGCATTTTCTGCAAACGAGTATAGGATCAATAGATAAATTCAGATATAATGCAGAAATCAATGAATATTTTCCAAGGGCTCACATGGTACATGGTATATCATGAATGAGGTCGCAAAAACCAGGTAAAGCTCTTGTGGGATTTGCAATTGAGTGTTACTAGTGGGGTTTGGTTACTATCTCTTTTTCCCCCAATGGGGAGTGACTAATGGATCAACATGTGCCAAGATTCAGAATCTGAGAACTTCTAGACTAGACTAGGGCTTCTTAAACTTTTTCCACTCTCGACCCCTTCAGGGCACTGGGCACTGGGCAGTGGGCTAGAAGGGCCCTTAGAGGCCATCCAGTTTACACATCCACATGCATAGAGATAGAAACTGAGGCCCAGAGAGGTAGCTTCTCTAAGGTCTTACAGGTAAGAAATACAAATAGAACTCACACCTAGGTCTCCATACTCTAAAGCTAGTGCTTTCGAAACAAGATGTGAAGTTTGAAGGTAACATGTCTGCACATGAGACAAGACAAGTCTCGGTGCTTGTATACACTCCCTGCCAGGCATATTGCTTGGTTCTTGCAGTCAACAATGTTTATATTAAGTGCCTATTTTACACAAGGCTCTGTGCTCATTACTGTTAGAAGCCTTAAACCTGAATCCTCAGTTCTAATTAGTTAATAAACAACCTTGATTGAATGTTTACTCTGTGCAAGTTTGATAGAACACTATTCTTGGAGTTCAAATCATCGGCTTCTTTTGAGCCCTTGCTGAGGTGCCACCGCCTATAATAATAGTATTTATACGACATTTTAAGGTTTGCAAAGTACTTTGCAAGTGTTACCTCATTTTGTCTGCACAACAACCATGGGAGGTGAGTGCTATTATTATCCCCATTTTACAGACAAGAAAACTGAGGTAGACAGAGGTGAGGTGACTTGCTCAGTGTCACATAGCTAGCGTCTGAAGCTGGATTTGAACTCAGGTCTTTCTGACTTCAGATCCAATGGTCTATTCACCACTTGGCTGCTTCTGTAGGGAACCTTTCCTGATCTTCCTAATTATCAGGGCTTTCCCCTTTCCTTATGGTATTTTGTATTTACTTTTTTATGCATATATTGTGTCCCCCAAAAGAAAGTAAGCTTCATGGGTGCAGGAGCCTTTGATATTTATATCCTCACTGCTTTGCATATAAAAGGCATTAAATAAATGCTTGTTGAGTTAAATTAAATTGGTCTTTATTTGGTACATACAGGGAAATGGACCATGAACACCTTTGATTCAAAGCCCCCAGAGTTTATTGTGTGCTTTCTGTGTTACCATCAACTCTTCCACAGTCAGAGAATTGGGGAATGTGCCCTGTCCTGAGCTAGAGTGGGGAATGTACTCCATCCTGAGCGAATCCATGTTACTCTGGAATACTTTTCGTAATCATTACTACTTCAATGCTCCATTGCAGACTGGAGATGATTCTGGGTTCTGGATAGCTGTACCAGCGGAGTCTAAGTTCCGACAGGTTCTACTCTGTCAAAAAGTCTTCTGGTGTGGTTGGAGCAATTGACTACATCTATCTTTTGAGCTACAGGCTAGCTCAAGAGAGGCTTATTACCAGTAGGCTGACCTCTTAATTCACTTTTTTGGCAACAAAAGCTCATAAAAAGGGGAAATATCCCAAATGTCCCTGAGTCCTGATTGGCCATCTTGGGTTTCTCTGTGCTGACATTTGCGGAGTGGCAGAAAATGAGGCCAAGGATGCTAAAAATTCAACACTCTTTTGGCCAGTTATAAGCATTAACTTAGTTGTCAGTATCCTAAATGTTGGAGATCCTTGACCGATGACTAAGAAGTTGACATGATTGAAGGAAGTGAACCTTATCAATGTTGACCTTTTCACTGTCAATGAAACCAGAAGGAAAAAGGCAGTAGCAGCAAATTGAAGAATGGGTTATATTATCTCCTTTGAGCTGGCAAAGTTGGTTTCATCATATGTCCAAAAGCAATAAGAAATATCTGTTTCAAGGGACACATGGAATCCTGGAAGGCTGATATGCTGGATGGACTTTCTTCTCCATTCTCTTTGTGGACTCATGACTAATGACAGAATGGTAACATGGGGAGAGAGGGTAGGATGAGGAAGGGGTAGGGATAGGGTTTTCCCTCTCCTCCACCCTCTTACTTAGCAGTCAGCTGATATCCCTGAGGAGGAAGACACCTAGAGATGACAAGGATGAATAGCAGAAATAGGGTGATTTTATTTGTCCTCTTTCTCCTTTTCTTTTGCTACTGCAGGCACAGGAAGGGAGTGTGGCTAAGGGGGACTGACAGCAAGAAAGGGTTTTCTTCATCCTCTTCCCTTTCCTTCACTAACTGTAACAGGAAAGGGACAGGGGAGGTGGGGAAGGTGAATATGGGATTCCCTCAAACATTTCCATTTTTTCTTGAGGCTGAGAAGAGAGGAATCCAGTTCTATGTGTGGGGGGTGGGGGGCACCGAAGGGAGTCACACCTCGTGCCCATGCCTGGAATTCTTCCTCCTCCTCACTCATGACTCTTGGAACCCCTAGTTCCTTTAAACCTCAAGTTCAATTGTCACCTCCTTCAAAAGCCTTTCTGGATTCTCCTAGTGGTTGATGTCACTCCCCACCAATCATTAGAATTTATTTTGCCTATATCTTGTATTTATTTATCTGTTAACATGTATTCCTATTCCTTGTAGAAAGTAAGTTTCTTAAGGGTAGAGATTGTCTCACTTTTGTCTTTGTATTGCCACTGCTTAGCTTAGTGCCTAAGCACATAGTAGGTACTTAATAAATGCTTGTTGAATGATTGATTTACCCTTTACTTCAGTCTCTTTGTTCACCTCCGACTTCATTGCTTTCTATAGGAAACCTTAACCACCTCTTGTGCTGCTTTAATGTGCCATTAGCTACTAACCTGGAATCTCTTGCTCTCCCAGTTATTTATGAATCCTTATCCTGCCACCCCACAAATACTTTGCTCCTGTTTCTTGCATAAAGTCACTCAGTCCAACTGAGTTCACTTCCTGTAAATCTGTGGTCCCTAATGTCAGCCAGGCCTCTGCTGCTGCTCGACAATATTCACATTCTGCTCTTATCTGCTCCCTATTTCGTTGATCAGAGGGACTATTTCAAATGTGGAAGTCCCTTCAACAGCCTTTAGTGGCTTCCTGGAGCATCTAGGCCAACACACCAAACCCTCAGCTTATCATTCATAGTCTTTCCAAGTCTGACTCCTCTTCGTTAACTGTGGATGTGTTTCAGCCAGGCCTATTTGCCCTTCCCAGAACTCTTCATGCCATCTTCTGCCTCTGAGCCTGAATGTGAGCTCTCTTCACTTCACCACTTAGAAGGCCCGCTTCCCAAAGCTGGGGCTCCTAATCTTTGTTGCAGTGTGGGCCCTTGGCTATCTGATGAAACCTAAGGACCCCTTTTCAGAATAATATTTTTCAATGGCTAAAACAAAATAGTTAGGATTACAAAGTAAACCAATTCTATTGAAATACCTTTATCCAAAATATTTTTTTAAGTTCAAGGACCCCAGGTTAGAGAAACCTGTATTTCATTGTAAATGTCGTTAGGAACTTCTAAGTGTCCTTTAAACTTTTGGTGGTTTAACTTCTGTCTGGCATAGGCCAACACATCATAGTGAATTAGTCAACTATCCAAGCAATTCTCTCTTATATTTATTTTGAGTCTTATATGCACATTTTATATAAACTCTTCATAGTCCCTAAGCACATAGGAGGAAATAACACCCTTGATTTATTTAGAAGCATCGCCTCCATGAGATGCTTTATTCTAAAGGTATAAATCATGTGGAAAATTGGATGCCAAAGACCTTATTTACTAAATACGTTTCTGCTTTGCTTAAGAAAATGTTCCCAATCTGTGTTCTCTCACTGATTACACAGCATAAAAAATGAAATGCATCTGTAACAGGAAGTCCCAGACTTGGGAGATATAGTTAAGTGGCTTTGTTACTTTTAAGGGTCAGTTATTTTTTGAGGGTCAGTTATAATTATTTAGTAAGCTCTTGTTATATGCCAGGCACCATTCTAGAGTTTTCAAGACTCTTCTGGAGTCAGAGAAAACAAACAAAATGAAAACAATCTCTGTCCTCATTGGTAGGGTCTGTGATCTCGGTGTGGGTACCCCCTCCACTCATTCAGATGGTAATATCTAGTCCTGTGATATTCTTATTCATGTTTTTCCATTAATCCTTCTTCAATGGACAGCTCAATAGGGTAGAGGGCTTTCTCCTTTTTAAAAATCCTTTTTTGATCATATACAGGGTGTCCAAAAAGGCTGAGTGAAGTTTAAACCCTTAATAGCTTAAAACTTTGGGAGCTAGGTGGCACTGCAGTGGATAGAGCTTGGGATCTGGAGTCAGGAAGACCCATCTTCCTGAGTTCAAATCTGGCCACTAGCTGTGTGACCCTGGGCAAGTCACTTAATCCTGTTTGCCTCAGTTTTCCTCATCTGTAAAATGAGCTGGAGAAGAAAATGGCAAACCACTCCAGTATCTCTGCTAAGAAAACCCCAAGTGGGGTCATGAAGAGTCGGATATGACTGAAATTACAGAACAAGAAGAAGCTTAAAACGGTTTCAAGCCTTTTGAGACACCTTTTATAGTCTTTACGATGTCTTACATGTGTACCTACTATAAGGACTACTCTGGGATAGTAGTGGATAGTGTTCTGGACTTGGAGTCAAGGCGTTCTGGATTCAAATTCCACTTCTGAAAATTACTAGCTGTGTGATCATTAACAAATCACTCAAACTCTGGAGTTCAGTAAAATGGGGGTAAGAATATTAGTATCAACCTCTTAGGCTTATTGCAAGGTTCAGGTGAGATCACATCCATAAAACTTTAAAGCACTATATGCATTTCAGTTATTGTCATTATGTATCTTCCTGTTGCAGTTTGGGTTATTTGCAATTTTAATTCATTTGAATTCCACACGTGTTTCATGAGTTTTTATATAAGGTTAAACTGAGATGACTTCTGTTGTATTGATTTGGCTATTGGGTGCAGGCAACAGCTGGAGAACATCTGTTTATTTGCCTCAGTGCAACCATTAAAAGAAACATAATAAGGACAAGTTATGCAAAGAAATGTTTTGAGGAATTAAATTTGTACATTAAATTTGCTAATTTGCTGGATATCTCATACCAGGTAATTGTATGCTCATTCTAAAAATTAAAACAACAACGAAACCAGTGAAGAATCAAGGAATTAGAGAAAAAAAGGATCTGGTGAACTCAGCTTTCTCTCCTGAAACTCCTCTCACTCCTTGGCGGACCCCAGAAATGGAGACTGACGCTGAGGAACCAACTCCAATTCTTTAAGGTATCCTGGAAGATCCCAACCTCTGAAGAATGTGGGCACCTGACTGATTACCCTTAAGTTTCTCTGCAACCTGGGATTTAGAGAACTGGGATCCCAAAGTATCGACTGAACCCATGTAGCAGATAAAGCAGCAGGAGGAGGTGGTGCTTTCTGAAGACATGATTGTGGAGGCTGGCTGAGCTTACCATGAGTCCAGGGCTTGTGACAACCATTAGCCTTGCTTACTGGCTCAGCTTCTGTCCCCCTCTACTTGGAGTTTCTCAGGATTTTGCCCTATCTCCCTGGACTCCTAGCTCTCCTAGACTTTGGATCTTCTGAACATGGCCTTCTTTTGCTAACCAGAGAACTGAGAGTCGCTCCTGCCTCTGTGCCATCACCCACTAACCCCATTCTTAAGAAAAAAACCCAGAAGCAGCTTGGGCACTATCACCACATTTCAAACCACAGTGGCAGTTAAGTGGCATGGTGGATAGAAAAATGCTCCTGGAGTCAGGAAGACAGGAATTCAACTCAGACCTCAGATATTAGCTATGTGTGGCCCTGGGCAAGTCCATTAATCCCTGGTTGCCTCAATTTCCTCACCTGTAAAATGGGGATAGTAGCAGCCCCCCCGCCTTGCGGAGTTGTTGTGAGGATCAAATAAGATAATATTTCTAAAAGTGCTTAGCACAGTGCCTGGAGCATAGTACGGATTATATAAATACCTATTCCCTGTCTTCCGCCCTCCAGTATAAAACTTAGCCCAAAATCAAGCCCCAAATCACAGAATCTCATTATTAGAAGGGGATCTGCTATGTCCTTGCCATTGTAAGGTTGTCTCTAACACCTGCAATACCCTCCCTTCTACATATCCCTAGTTCTAAGCTCAGCTCAGTAGCTACTTTCTTCTACATGAAGTTTTTCCTTATTTAGTCTCCCAGCTGCTTGTCATCCACTCCCACATCTTGTAGTAATTTGGCATATATTCTTTATATATTGATATAGAACTATGTTGTGGCACCCTGCTATGATGTAAGTTCCCTGAGGGCATGGACTGCTTGATTTTTGTGCCTGGCACATAGTGGGTACTTAACCAATCTTGATTGATCAATTGACCTCAGTGGTCATCTTAGTTCAATCCATGCCTGAAAAATGAGCTCCTCTCCAAGTCCCCTTCCAGTGGTCATATATGCAACATTTTCTTGGAGATCTCTAATCAGGCAGCCCATTTCGCTCTGGAATAGCTGTAATTTGCTAGGAAATTTTTGCCGACATTGAATTGAAATCTGCCTCTCTGTAACTTCTACCCATCATTCAGCCTTCTGGGGCCAAACCAAGTAAGGGTATTCCTTCTTTTAGGCAACAGCCAATCAAATACTTGAAAGCAGGTCTCATATTGCCCCTAAGCCTTTTCTTCTTTAGGCTAAACAGCCTTAGTTTCTTTAATCAGTCCTCACATGTTATGATTTTTTTTAGGGAGAAGGGGAAGTTTTTTTAGTTTCCTTTTAATTGGAATCAAGCAAACAGAAGAAAGACTAATGCCAACATGACACAAAACAATATGATATCTCATGAGAAGGATGCAGCCTGTAACACTTCCAAGTGTGGCCTGAACCAGATTAAAACATAACTGGAAAATATTTAATAAAATAAAAATACGATAAAACATAGATAATGTCACATTTTAAAACTAGTATATGGCCCACAGGGATCCTTTTGTGTGGATGAAGGGCCCTGTTTCTATTTGAGTTTGATACCACTGGTGTAAAGTATATTAGGACACTTTTCTGTGTGACCTTGGCCAAGTCACATCATCTCTGTAAAACGGAGGAATTAGACTAGCTGACCCTCAAGGTTGCTTCCATCTATCTAGGCCATTCCTGGGTGCAATGACTCTCAATATAGCCTTCAAATACATGAGTTTTCTCATATTGACCTTGTAGTCCTTTGGTGATGCCTTCTCCACATGTACTTGTGATGTAGATTTTCTGAATGGAAGTGTAAGATTTTATATTTATCAAGCAGGTTATCCTTCCCATATTTCCCAAATACCTCCAGCTCCAATGAAGAGTGTATGTGTGTGGGAGATCTCTTTTTGTTCTTCAAAAAATACAAAGTTAGTAGTTATAGTCATATACATAGTTTTGTTATATTTACAGTCAAATACTTTACTTGGTTATTATCTATGGTGATGTATTCTGTCTCTGACAGTGACACCAGGGGAAAATTTCTGGAAAGATGATTGTCCTTTCTAATGCCTACCCTCAAAACACAAACATCACTGATTTCCCTTCAGATACTTGGAGAACATTTTCACATGGCTCCTAAGCCTTCTTTTATGTGGCCCAGACATCCCCAGTTCCTTGTCAAAGATGATATGGCCTGATCTCAAGAGCATTCCCTGTCCCGAACATGTTCCAAATTGTCAATGTCTTTCCTGAAATATATCAGGAGCATTTGGATTGTTTTCCCCTGAACACTGGGACATTAATATAGCATTTTATGAATACAATAATTGAGCAAACATTTAATGAATTCTGACTGCTTCTCCAATCAATTCGATTACTATACAAAATGAAATGAGCTCGTTTATTTATATAGAGTATCCTTCATACGAGCTGATGTGAAGTCTAGAAACATCATCCTTTTTCATTATCTTTTAATTTTCAATTTGGGAGCCATAAAATTGCCCCGTTCCCCAATACTCCACATGAGGTAAATAATGGGTCTCTAAAAGAAAATGAACATTTTGTTCTGTTTCTGTTCATCATAAAGGAAAATGAAAATGTAATTGTGAATCTAGTTGCATGGCCATTTGGTTTCGTATCACTTATTCTAAAAAATCCCACTTTAATAACCAAAGAGATCAACTTTTGTTGAATGAGGTAGAATAAATTACAAATAATAGCAGGCTTAGAGTTTTAGAGCTGGAAGGAACTTTAAAGGTCACCTCATCTTCTTACCCTGCCCCCACAAGCATATCACTTTACAGCAGAAGAGACTGAAGCCCCAAGAAGACTGTTACTTGCCCGAGGCAACAAGAGGGCATATTTGGATGCAAACCCAGGTCCTCTGACCCCCAAATCCGATATTCTGCCCATTGTTTCATCTGTGTGTTTTGGGTGTCACCCTTATCCCATAACTTAATTGGTCCCTTGGCCACTTTATCTTGTCCATGTGCTGCTTTGCTCACTTCCCCCCTCAAACTGGCACCAATGACCACACATGGTTATTGGCACATGGAGAGAGGCATCTCGGTGTGTCAAAAAGAACACTGGTTAGGAGACCTGGGCCCAGATCCTACCTCTGACACTTACCTAGCTGTGTAACCCTGGTAAATTACCATAACCTCTCTGACCTCCAGTTTCCTCATCTATAAATCACTGATAATACGACTTTTAATTACCACCTCTTTGTGTTATGAAGACAACATTTTAAAAATGGGAACTCTTGATCTTCAGTTTAGTAAATAAATATGACACCGTGCTGAGTGTTGGATACCAACAAGATGAAACAAGGCTGATGACTTCAATGAGGTTACAGTATCATAAAGGGCATGGCACCTACACAGAATCCCAGAATTCTAGTATTGGCAGAGGACCCAGTGACCATCTAATCCAATCTGTACCCAAAAGGGATCCCCACTCTAACATACGTGAAGAGCTCTAATGAAAGAGAACCCCTGACTTCCTGAGGCACTTCATTCTGCTTTTGGATAACTCTAATTGGGAGGAATTTTTCTTGACATTAAAGCTAACATCCCTTTTGCAAACTCTATTTGGTTCTACCCTCTGGGGACCAACTGAACAAGTATGATTCCTCTTCCACCGGATAGCCCTTCAAATACTTGAATAGAGCTAGATAGAGTCAGCTAGAGGCACAGTGAAGAGAACGCTAGACCTGGAGTCAGGAGGACACGAGTTCAGATCAAACCTCAAACACTTAAAAGCTGTGTGACCTTGGACAAATCACTTAACCTCTATTTGCCTCAGTTTCCTCATCTATACGATGCAGATAATAATAGCACCTACTTCTCAGGGTTGTGACGATAAAATGAGGTCATATTTGTAAAGCACTTTATAAACCTTAAAGTGCTGTATAAAGACTGACTAGCTATTACATTCACCCTGAGTCTTTTCTTCTTCAGTGTCAACAAAACTGATCTTCAAACAGCTATGGACTCAGATCCCTTCACCTTCTTGCTCTCCTCTTGCTGCTCTCCAGCTTAACAATATCTTTTTTAAACAGGTGCTCATAACTGAACACAATCGTCCAGATTCAGTCTGACTAGGGCAGGTTACAGGAGCACTCTCTCCTCTTTATTCCTGGAAGTGATTGCTTTCTTGATTCAGCCCAAGATCCCATTAGCTATTTTGGCTAGTCTCTCATACTGCTGCATCATTTTGAGCCTACAGTCCAGCAAAACCCCTAGATTTTTTTCAGACAGATTGCTATCTAGCTGTGCCCCCCTTGTCCTAAATTTATGAATTTTGATTGAACTCACTGAATTTTGAGCCCAAATATGAGACTTTGCATTTATCTCTATTGAGTTTCATCATATCGGATTCATCCCAGTCCTTAAATCTCTGAAATCTAATATGTTAATTCTTTCTCCTAGCTTTGCCCACCTGCACATTTTATGAACGTGCTGTCTATGCCTTTATGCACGTCATCGACAAAAATGTTAGAACAGCACAGGGTGAATCATAAACCTTTAGGGCTGTCCACTGGAGACATCTTGCCAAGTTGACATTGAATGCTTAACTATTACTCTGAGTCCAGTTGCATTCATCCTGGTCCAAATCCATCTTGTACTATTATTTGTTCCAAATCTCTTCATCTTTTCCACAAGAATAACATGTGATATATTTTTTTTATCAAATGCTCTGCCAAAATCTAAGAAAACTCTTATTTATAGCATTTCTCTGATCTACTAGCTTAGTCACCTTGTCAAAAAGAAGAGACTTGGTTGCGCATGACCTGTTCTCCATAAATCCATGCTAGGTAATCACAGCTTGACATTTTGGATGTTTACCAGCCATCTCTTTGATGACCTGGGCTAGATTTTCCACAGCAATTAAAATCAGGTTCCATGGTCTGTAGAGCACAGACAGTGTTCTCTTCAATTTCAGAAAAAAAGTTGGATGATTTAGCCTTATTGAGTCTTGTGATATTTATCCAATTTTCCTCGAGTTTTCAAATATCCATGTCGGTGGCTCAGTAATCATATTTGCCAGTTCTTTAAAAGTTTTTATTGATCTTTTCTGTTTTTATATTCCTTTTGTTTCCAGATATATCTGTCCCATTCCATACTCACTGAACACTCATAACGAAAAAAAATTTTCTTTTTTTTTTTTTACAAAAAAATTTTTAAAAGAAAGAGAAGGAAAAAAATCCATTTAGCAAAACTCACCAACACATCAACCAAACTTTGACAGTCTGTGCAGTGTTCCACAATCAGTGATCCTTCTCTACCAAAAGAAGGATGTGCATTTCCTCATCTCTTTTCCCATGCTAATCATTGTCATTCTAATCATTCAGTGCTGAGTCAAGGACTTTTGTGGTTGTTGATTCCTTATACATTATTGTAGTCTGTGTATATATTGCTTATTTTTCTGCTTCTAACTTCACTCCTAATTAGTTCATATGACTCTTCCCATATTTCTCTGAGTTATTCATATTCATTTTTTCCTAGGATAAAGTGACATTCCATTCCATTTTTATGATGAAATAATATTCCATTGTATTCACGTACCATAGCTTGAGCATAGTTTAGCAATTTCTCAGCTGATGGTCATCTACTTTGTTCCCAGTTCTTTGTTAGCACAAAAATACTGCTATAAAGATTTTATTGTATCCATTCTCTCTATCCCTGACCTGCTTGGGGCATACACTTAGTGGTAGGATCCTAGTGTCAAAGGGTATGGGGCATTGTAGTACTTTTGACAAAATCATAATTCCAGAATGTTTGGATCAATTCACACCTGAACCAACCGTGTATTTAGTGTTCCTCAGCCCCTCTGATGTCAGCTTTGACAATTTACCAGATGGGAGGTGAAACTACAGGATTATTTTGACTTGCATATCTTTTATTATTAGTGATTTAGAGCATTTTTGTTGACTGTTAATAGTTTACAATTCTTCTTTTGAGAATTCTTTGCTTATTTACTTGGACTATTTCTTTATTGGGTAATGGCTTTTGGTTCTATATATTTCTGTTAGTTTCCTGTATCATTTTGCTAGTTCTTTCAGTATCTGAGGGTATAGGTGATCTTTAGCAAAATATAATGAAGTATAAAGAAAGAATAGAGACAAAGTGGAGTAAGACATTTGAAGAGACCATATTCACTTTGGGAGTTGGAGCAGGGAAGATTTACTGGAAAATATTGTGCCCACGTAATTTAGACATAAAGGGTGATACCATAAGCAAATTAAGAGAGCAAGGAATAGTTTACCTGTCAGATCTATGGAGAAGGGAAGAATTTATGATCAAACAAGAGATGGAGAGCATTATGAAATGCAAAATGGATAATTTTTATTACATGAAGTTAAAGTTTTGCACTAACAAAACCAGTGCAGACAAGATTAGAAGGAAAGCAGAAAGCTGGGAAACAATTTTTACTACTAGTTTTTTCTGATAAAGGCCTCATTTCTAAAATATATGGAAAACTGAGTCAAATATTTGAGAATACAGGTCATTCTCCAATTGATAAATGGTCAAAGGATATGAACAGGCAGTTTTCAGATGAAGAAATCAAAGCTATCTATAGCCATATTTTTAAAAAATGCTCTAAATCACTATTGATTAGAGAAATACAAATTAAAATGACTCTAAGGTATCACCTCACACATAGCAGATTGGCTAATAGGACAGAAAAAAATGATAAATGTTGGAGGGGATGTGGGAAAATTGGGACACTAAAGTACTGTTGGTGGCATGAATTGATCCAACCATTCTGGAGAGCAATTTGGAACTATGCCCAAAAGGCTATAAAACTGTGTATACACTTTGATCCAGCAATACCACTACTAGGTCTGTATCCCAAAGAGAACACAAAAAGGGAAAAGGCTCTACAGGCACAAAAATATAAAGAGCAGCTCTTTTTGTGGTAGCAAAAATTTAGAAACTGAGGAGATGCTCAGCAATTGGGGAATGGTTGAATAAGTTGTAGTATGATTTTATTGTGAAGGAATACTATTGTTCCATAAGAAATGACAGGCAGGCAGATTCAGAAAAAACCTGGAAAGACTCAAATGAACTGATGTTGAGTGAAATGAGCAGAACCGGGAGAACATTGCATACAGTAACAGCAACATTGTATGATGATGAACTATGACTTAGGTCTTCTCAGTAATACAATGATCCAAGACAATTCTAAAAGATTCACAATGGAAAATGCTATCCACATGCAGAGAAAGAACTGATGGAGTCTGAATGCAGATGAAAGCATACTATTTCACTTTCTTTTTTGTGTTTTTTCCTTTTGTTCTCTTTCTTCTTTTCGCAAAATGTCTAATATGGAAATATGTTTTACATGATGACACATAAATGATATACATCAAATTGCTTACTGTTTCAGGAAGAAAGGAGGGAAGGGAGAGAGGGAGAAAAATTGGAACTCAAAATTTTGTAAAAATGAAAGTTAAAAATTGTCCTTACATATAGTGGAAAAAATAAAATACTTTTAAAAAAATAAAAAATTGGAAATTGAGGGAATGTGCATCAATTGGGGAATGCCTGAACAAATTGTAGCATATGAATGTAATGGAATACTTTTATGGTATAAGAAATGATGAGCAGGCAACTCCAGAAAAACCTGGAAAGACTTAAATGAACTGATGTTGAGTGAAGTGAGCAGAACCAGGAGAATGTTGTACACAATAACACCAACATTGTGTGATGCTGAACTATGATGGACTTAGGTCTTTTCAGTAATACAGAGATCTAAGACAGTTCCAAAAGATCTATGATAGAAAATGCTATCCACGTGCAGGGAAAGAACTGATGGAGTCTGAATGTAAATTGAAGCATACTATTTCCCTTTTTTTGGTAGTTTTTTCCCTTTTTTTCTGTTTCTTCTTTCACAACATGACTGACGTGGAAATATGTTTAACATGATTTCACATATATAATCTAAATCAAATTGCTTACTGCCCTAGGAAAGATAGAGGGGAGGGATGGAGGGAGAAAATTTGGAACTCAAAATTTTATTTAAAAAATGAATATTAAAAATTATCTTTACATGTAATTGAAAAAAATACTATTTAAAAGGAAGGAAAGAAAATATGGTACTCCCACTGAATTTTGAAGGAAGGGATTTCATTAAGCAGAGAAGATATAAAGACCTTTCTAGGCATGGGTGCCAACTTCAGAAACTATCAGTTTTTATTCATTCATTGTCATCATGACAGTGGAATGTAAGCTCCTTGAGGGCAAAAAGTGTTTCTTTTTTTTCATTGTTCTAAAATATTTCTCTCGTTTAATGGGGGACATCGAATGCATTGATTCCCCAAGACAGAATGGGAGCTTCTTAAGACCAGGGACTCTCTGTTCTATTTGTATAAGCAGCACTAGGTGCAGTGTTCAGTACCTACCAAACTATTAATAAATACTTTTTCATTAATTTTCATTTTTTTTCATGAGCAAAGTCATGGAGATGGGAGAAGACGGGATGAAAACACAGGGCAGTTAGTGGTACAGTTTGGTTGGAATGCCAATTAAGTGAAGGAATGTCATGTGAGATAAGACTAGAAAGGTAGTTTGGAGCCAGATTGTATATCAGAGTCTTGGATACCAGATTTAGCAGTATGTATTTTGTCCTAGAAATAATGGCGAGCCACTGATGTTTTCTGAGTAGGGGAATGACATAATCAGAATGATGTCTTAGGAAGATTGCTTGGGCAGTGGTGTGAGAGAAAATTTGGAGAGAGAAATGCCTGGAAGCAGGAAATCATTTTAGAGGTTATTACAGTAGTCAAGGAGAAGGAAGTAATACCAGCCTGAACTAAGGTATTGGTGGTAAGAACTGGAAGGGAGGAGATGGATATGAGATTTTTTGAACCCTGAAGTAGGCGCCAATGAGCAAAGATTTGGACTTGCCGGTGGAAAAAAATAATTAATAGTGGGGTTCTAGGTACAGAGGGCTGGTTGTGGCATGAGTCATCTTGGAGCACCAGCTGATGAAAATAAAGTAATTCGGGATGGTTAGGTTGGCTCTGTTGCAGTATCATCAGTGTCGTCATTTAAAAATAATTTCAGACCTCCGAAATTCGAGTAGTTTGCATTCATTCTCTGTCGTTGGGTCAAATTGTCTTGCCTACCTAGGAGATTTGTCAGCATATAGAAAAAGAATGTATAATACTTTCATGGAAAAGCTTTCTAACATTAACATAAAATGTAGAAGCATTGACAGAACAATTAGATTAATTCACCTCTTATAGCAAGCCTCCTTGGAGCTGACTCATCGAAAATGGTGTTGAACTGTCGAGTTATACAATGAATCTATAAAGAGCTGGCATAAGATATTAGACCTACTTTTTTATTTATCATTGTATTTTAATATTATTAAAGAAAAAATGAAAACGTTCTTCATGAGATAATTTATATTAATTTAGGGTTATCATTCCTACAAAAGCATCGTTGAAATTACAAAGATTATGGCTTCTCTTTCTTTTGATTTTAAGAGTCTAGGAAGCTATAGATTCATCCTGGAAATGCCATTAGCATAGAAGTCCATGTTATTTCTCTTGAAATGAACTATTCCTTAAAGTCTATATCTTTGTAAGGACTACTCAGAGAGATTAATCGCTATGTGGTCTGTAGGGTAAAGGATGTTTTGGTTATCTTTTGTACCGTGCCCATCCAGTAATACCAGTGAAGCTGCATTTTGGGGAAATTGTTTTCTGCTTGCATGGATTCGCTGCCTGTTTGGTTTACTTCCTGAACATAAGGATTCCCTAATAATATAATTCCTTCAGAAATGGCTGACAAGGCTGTGCCTTCATCATGACAAACAAATATTTGGGAAGGAATTAACTGGTTCATCTGAGCTTAGATACTAATCTCTTAAGGAGATAAATGGTTCCACTCTAAAAAGGCTTCATCAGTTTTATCCTGATTGGTTGTGGCTGATTTCCTCTCCAGTAGACTCTGGGTTAAAAGTCTTTCTTTGTCTTCAGTCATTGAATTTTTTATCCTGCTTTCTCTTTACCTCCCTAAGGGCACAGATAATGGGGAAGGGAAAGACTTCTTAGCAACAATGTAAAAACCTTTTTGGTTTAGGATGCTACTATATTTTGCCATTTCTGGCATTGAGGAGTCTGCTACTGGTACAGATTTTGGGGATTCTAGTCTGGCATGGTGAAAGCATTAAAAGCATGATTTTATTTCTGAAAGTTAGCTGAGGCAGAAACATAAAAAACAGCACAGGATGGAAAATTTAATTTATTTCTTCAGGAGGATTTTAGCCATCTATTGATGATTTCTCCCAGAGTTGTAACAGGGCTATAAATAGACTTCAAAGTTGCTGTGTTTGTACAGGAAAAAAGAGTAGGTTTGGTCTAGTGGGCTTTGTATATGATCCATTATGGAAATAAAATATTCTGGGGAGACTAAATGGGAAAGTTTGTTTGCATGCTACTACTCTGTACATTCTAGAATGTTTAATTTGAAGGTGTTAAGGACATTTGGGTGTACTGTAGTATCATAATTCAGTCAGGCTATTATGTGATTGAGAGAGGCCAAAGCTTGTTCAAAGTCTGTTTTAGTTGCTTGTTTTCAACATGATCAGTTCATGCTAAAGGAACTTCTGTCCTAGAAGTCCTTTGAATCTAAATATCCCTCTATATATACATGGTACCACACTTAGGAAGGCAGGGCAGCTGGGGGGCATCAAACAGTAGCTGCAAGTAATAATCCTGAGAACTGTACTGTTCTGGATCACGGTGGTCCCCAAACATTTTTGAGCCCATAGCATTCTCAGTACCAAATTTTTGAACATGCATACCTAAGATGCTGCCACCACCCTGGTATAGGCCCTCTTCACCTCACGCCTGGATTATTGCCATAGCCTTCTGATTGCTCTCCCTGCCTTAAGGCTTTCACCATTCCAGTCCATCTTGCGTTTGGCTGTTAAAGACATCTTCCTAAAGTGCAAACAGCGGCAATGTCTGACTATGTAGCTGCCTCCCCCCATCCAATAAACTTCCCATGGCTCTCTATTGCATCCAAGACCAAATACAAAATCCTTTGTTTTCCTTTTGAATCCCTTCATATCCCGGCTCTTTCCTACCTTTCTCTTTATGCTTTTCTCCCTTCCTGGTACTCTGTGTTCTAGTAACTCTGGCTGCCTTGGTCATCCTAGAACAACACATTCCATCACCTGACTATATTTTCACCGACTATCCTCCATGCGATCTCACTTCTGCCTCCTGTCTTCTTTGTCTTCCTTTACACCTTAGCTAAAATCCTACCTTATGCATGAAGCTTTTCTAAGTCCTCCTTAATGCTAGTGCCTTTCTTCTGAGGCTACCTCCAATTTTTCCTGTATGTTCTTTTTGTACATAATTGTTTATATGTTGTCTATTCCATTTGACTGTGTGCTTCCCAAGGGCAGGGACTGTCTTTTGCCTTTCTTTGTATCCTTGGTGCTTAGCACATAATAAGTGTTTAATAAATGCTGGTAAGATGACTCTCTGACATGCTGGGGTCCCATGCATATTTAGCTCTTTATCACCTATTTTGCAGATTATTTGTGGCAACTGTGGTCATAGGGATATTATAGCCTATATAATCCCTAAGAATTATAGAACTGTATTCAGTTCACTTATTACCATCTCAAATGACCTGAAAGTTAATAATTTGTGATGCAGGTAGCAAACTACTGGAGTAAGTGTGGCCTCTTCCACAATCATTTACTAAGTAGTCTAGTGACCTGAAGGATTACTGCACCTCCTGGAGTGACTGATGCACTTCTGGGGGATAATTTACTCAACATGAACCTCTGACTGAGCTGGGGAATAATGCCAGTTAGACCTCTATTTATTACCCACTGTTTGTATAACTGGCTGTGGTTATATGCAGGTTTTTATTTGGAACGTAATAGTAATCTTTAAAGAATAGGGCATGCCAGTAAACAGAAAGCCAAGGCCATTTGGGTGACACTCAATTAGCATATCAGTGTCACTAATTAATATTTATAGAGCACCTACTAAATATATGCAACTTTCCCAAATGCCACTAAACACATGAGGAAATTACCGCATAATTTCCTCAAAGTTATGGTTTATTGAAAAGATCTTTTTTATTAGAAGAGGTAAAACTTTTTGCTGGAGCATGTCTCAGGAGACCATGGAAATGAATACAGTATAAGAGGTGCAAATAGCATGTTCGGATGATTTCTTTTAGGCACCGGTTTCTACCCGCAAGTGTGATATTGGTTGGACTTTTGAGATGTACGGATATCAGAAGGTGGTTTAACTAAATGCAAATGAAGTGCAGTGAACTTTCAAGAGTCTGACACAGGAAGCACAAGAGGAAGATTCTTACAGTAGTTTGCTGCTACTATGCTTGAGTTAGATGACTGAGATGTGAGTCACAAGGGAAGTCGGGCAGAATTTCAAATTTGGTGATAGCAGTGGGATGTAGGGGAATGGGAGTGTGGCAGGCATCATGAAGATAATCTGAATCTCATAAAATCCATCAGAACAATTGGACAGTCCATTAAAAGTTGGCATAGTTCCGGCGAAGTTGAGACATCTAGTGAGCTTACTGTCATTAATTACAAAAGACATTCTGTTCTGGAAACATAAAGCAAATACTAAATAATAATGTGGTAGCTGTGTGTTTTGTGTTTTGTTGATAACACACTCATAAAGCATGAAGGTTGTATTCCTTCTACTTGATAATATTCATAATAGTACCTAGGTTATCTAGGTAAGGACTTAAGTAAGGACTTAAAAAATCAGAATACTAGAGCTAGAAAGGATTTCAAGGCACCTAATTCAACCTTCTCATTACACAGATCAGGAAACAGAGACACACAGAGGGAAAGTAAATTGCCTGGAATCCCAAACTCTGAAATTCCATTCTCTCACCACAAATATCTGGCAATTTAATTGGACAAATATTTATCTGTGGGGCCCTGTAACTTTCTGGCTATCCTACTTCTTTACTCCTACTGATTTAGCTCTTCATCATCACTGAGACTTCTAATCCTTTGATTCCTTCCATGTTCTCAGCCTACCAGCCGGCTTCGGGCTTCACTTGCCTCCCTATCCAGCCTAGACCCTATGGCTAGCCATCTCAAAGATGGACTCTGCTTTGCCAATCCCAAAGCTTGGGTATCACACACAATTTGATTTTTAAATTTCTTTCTTCCAGGGAGAAAAGTATTGTAGGAGGAAGTTACAAATTCATTCTGTCTAACTTAAGCTGGGCCAGCACTATTGCTGTCAATTCTCAATCCCACCTTTCATGGTCACCGCTTAAAACTTCAGAACTGTCTTTGATTCTTCCATCCTCTTTGCCTTCAATAACGAATCAGTCACCAACTCCTGTCAAGCTTATCTTTTAAAATTGACTCAGGTGCATTCGTCCCTTTCCATGACCCTGGTTCAGATATTATTCTTTCTTGCACTATTTAAAAAATGAATTTTATTAGTGCATTTGTTTGATATCACCGTTTGAACTTTCTCCAACCTTCTCCTTCTACCTGTCTCTCCCCGCCCATTAAACTTTCTTTTGTGACAATGCAAAATAATTAATTAAAACATGTGAGACAATGACCACATCTGACAGTGTTTACAATATTCTATCTCAGTAGTCCACACTATATCCTGAAGGGGAATGTATGTCTCCTTATTGGCTTTGTAGGACCATCATTAGCTTTTCAGTTACTAAGCATTTGACTTCCATTTAGTGGTCTTTTCATTTATTTTATTATAGTTTTTATAGTATTGTCTTAGTTCTGCTTATTTTGCTTTGCATCACTTCACATAAATCACGCCATGCTTTCCTGAATTCCTGGTATTCATCATACATTATAGCACAATAACTATCTGTTATACTGATATATCACAGATCTCTCAGTCATTCCCCCATTCCCCAATTGTTGAGATCCCACGTGGTTTCTATTTCTTTGCTACCACAAAGAAACATATTTCATATATGTTGGATATTTGTTTCTGTCTTTGACTTTTTTTGGTGTGCATGCCCAGTTGAGGGATCACTGGTTCATTAAATATTGACAGTTTGATTACTTTCCTTGCATGACTTCAAATTATTATGCAGAATGGTGGGATATGGAATAGCTCCACCAGGGACACATCATTGTGCCTATCTTTCCATAATCATTCCAACACTTACTGTTTCCATCTTTTGTCACTTTTACCAATTTGCATGGCTTGAGATGAAACCTCAGATTTATTTTAATTTTTTGTGATTTGGAGCATGTTTTATGTGGTCACTTATAGTTTGCAATTCTTCTTTCAAGGAGTGTTCAAATCCTTTGACCAATTACCTGTTGAGTATATAGTATTTGATACACACACACACACACACACACACACACACATCCATATATACATACAACCACACACATAAATACATATATTTTATACGGTCTAAAGTATACATACACACACTTTATATAGTATATATGTATGTACTGAAGCAATACTTTAAAGTATATATAAATATAACATTTCCATATTTAGTGTATGTGTGTACTTTATATTCCACCCAACTGCTTTCCATTTTTCCCATGATTCTTACAGAAAAAGAAGCCTTCTCTTTTTCTGTGCTTTCCTAATCTGTGCTCTTGAGTTTATAACAATGAACTGCTTACTCTTCTCAACTGCTTCTCTTTCGTGCTTATCTGGGCTGTTTTGCTGTTTAACTTTTCTGGTTTTTAACCAGTACCAAATAGTTTTGGTGACCACTACTTCATAGAATACGTTGAGGTCTGTTAATGCTATGCCCCACCTCCTTCGTGCTTCTCATTGTTTCTGTTTGTACTTTCAAATGAATTTTATTTTATTTTTTGTTTTTCCCCTCTTTTTAATGTAAATAGAATTTTATTTTTTCAATTATATGTAAAGTTAATTTTCAACATTCATTTTTTTAAGATTTTGAGTTCCAAATTTTTATACTTCTCTCCTTTTCCTCCCACCTCCCCAAGACGGCAAGTAATCTGATATAGGTTATGCATGTGAAATCACGTTAAACATATTTCTCTACATTAGTCATGTTGTGAAAGACGAAACAGAAGAAAAGGGGAAAACCAAGAGAAAGAAAAAACAAAAAGGGAAGATAGTATGTTTTGATCTGCGTTCAGACCCCACCAGTTCTTTCTCTGCATGTGGATAGCATTTTCCATCATGAGTCTTTTGGAATTATTTTACATCATTTGTATTACTAAGAAGATCTAAGTCAATCATAATCTGTCATCATACGATGTTACTGTTACTGTATACAATTTTCTCCTGGTTCTGCTTGCTTCACTCAACATCAGTTCATTTAAGTCTTTCCAGGTTTCTCTGAATCTGCCAGCTCAGCATTTCTTATAGCACAATAATATTCCATTACATCCATATACCATGGTTTGTTCAGCCATTCCCCAATTAATGGGCATCCCCTCAATTTCCAATTCTTTGTCACCACAAAAAGAGCTGCTATAAATATTTTTGTACCTGTGGGTCCTTTCCCCTTTTTTATGATCTCTTTGGGATACAGACCTTTTGGGAGTACAAAGACATCAAGCAATATAGGACTCTGTATGAAAGGATTCAGGGAGCAGAAAGCACATAAAAGAACAAAGTATGGCATGTACAACAAAGCAACTTAACAGAGAGAGGCAGTGAGAAGGGCTCCATCAATATTTGTTGGATTGACTTGCATGTTCAAATGATATAGTATTTCATATGTAAAGTAAATTAGGTAGCATTGTCAATATGACTTAGATAGAACACTGGACTTGGAGTAAGGAAGACCCAAGGTTCAAATCTCTTCCTGGATAGATTACTAGTGACCCTGGGAAAGTTATTCATCCTTTCTCTATATGTCAGTCTCCCTAACTACAAAATGATGGACTTGGACCCAATAATCTCTAAGGTCCCTTCCAACTTCAAATTTATGATTCTTTGATTATTTTTTACTATCTTGATATGGGCCAACCATGAGCAATAAATATTTCTCCAATTTTTTAGTTCGGCCTTTATTCCTCTAAAGTATATTTTGTAGTTGTGTTGTAACTCTTCTGTGCGTCTCACTAGGTTAACCCCCCGATATTTTTTGCATTTTGTAATTAGTTATCTCGAACGGTATTTTTCTTCTTTCTTCCTGCTTTTTGTTCGTATTATCTAGAAATCCTGATGATTTTTTGTATTCTTACTTGTTCATTGCTCCCTTGTTGAAGCTATTAATTGTTTCAGTTTCTTGGAGAATTCTTTGAAGTTTTCTAGGAATACTATCATGTCCTCTGTAATAGGGATTATTGTGCCCCCTTTGCCAATATTTATCTGTTTAATTTTGTTGTCTTATTGCTACAGCCAGCATTTCCAGAAGTATGCCAAACAATAGCAGAAAGAGGGGGTTTTCTGGGCTAATTATAATAACTGCCTAGCAGTTTTCCCTGCTTGCTATCTCTCACCTTCCAATTCATCCTATACACTGCTACTGACTCAATCTTCCTAACAAATGGGTCTGTCTATGTTAGTCCCTGGATCAGAACCACTGCAGACCAAACAAACTGCAAACTCCTGGCTTAACTTCTTGCAAAATGTGGGGGGAGTGTAAGCTTACTGACAGGAGGGACTAGTTGTGTTTTATTTTTGCTTTATAATGCCAGGACCTAACAGTGTGTTGTACAGTGTGTGAATGTGCTAGGATCTTATTATGGTATGGGGAATATGAAGACATCAAGCAATATAGGACTCTGTATGGCAGGATTCAAGGAACAGAGAAGACATAAAAGAACAAAGTATTCCCTGATGACAACAACGTGAAGCAAGTTAACACAGAGAAACAGCAAGAGGGGCTCCATCATTATTTGTTGAATTCACTTGAGTTTTCAACGTCTTCCACGATCGGGCTCTGACCTCTTTTTCACACCTTGTCCCTCACGATTTCTTTTCCCATATTTGAGTTCTAGTCCAATTGGGCTTCTTGCTATTCCCTGACCATGCCCTATAAAGCGTATGCTCTCTGCTTTTCTCCTTTGCCTTTGCTCATGTAAGTTCTTCCCCACCCCCAAGCGTCTAGTAGGCAATACATTTTTATTGAATGAATATAGAAATGAATGAATGGTAGCTAGCTGGGACTTCCCCTCCTCTTGCTCTAAAGCCTCCTTCTAAACTTCCTGCTAATGTTCCCTTCCCTTTGATACTAAACTTCTGTTTTCTTGTCAGAGGGAACCCAGAATCCCCTTTCCTTTCTGATCTGTAGGTGCAATCCTCCCTTCCCAATGGTGGTCAGCTTCTCCTGTGGGTCTTAAATGCATCCGACTGTATTCTGATGCATCCTAAACATTCCTGGGCCTCACAATCTGCCTTGTAGCTGCATCCTTAGGAACTCTAGGCTTTTCTGTCTATCTGCAAACAACTGAACTCACCTACATGTGTTGTCTTTGTGGTGCTTGGCACATGGTAAGCACTTAATAAATGACCTAATTACTCCTTTCATTGGTGGCACATAGTTAATTGCAGCATCAGAGACATTGGTTCAGGTTTCATGATGCCCATTCCAGGGCTCTTTTTCCAAATGGGTCACCCTGGCAATATGATTTTCTTGTGTTTCTTGTTGAAGAGTTTTGGAGTCTGATGTAAATGAAACCCTTTGAGAACCATGTTACCATAGGTTACTATTGTTTATTTTTTCAAATTTTATTATTACGTGTATGGATACATTTTGTTTTGCATAACAGATACTTGTCCCAAGTACCCTTGCAGGAGAAGGGAATAAGCATCTATTAAGCACCTACCATGTGCCAGGCACTGCGCTAAGTGCTTTACAAATACTCTCATTTGATTCTCATGACAACTCTACAAGGTAGATGCTGTTACAATTCCCATTTTACAGTTGAGGAAACTGAGGCAGACAGAGGTTAAGTGACTGGTTCAGGGTAACACAGCTAGGAAGTGTTTGAGGCTGGATTTGAACTCAGATCTTCCTGACTCCAGGCCTGGCACTCTACCCACTGTGCCACCTAGCTGCCTAAAAGTACATTATCTCCCCAAAGCTAGTTTATTGACTGCTAACAGAAAAGCAGGTTGTGCCTTTTAACTTTGGCAATCTATCATTAACAATGGCCATTATAATTCATCAGAGTTTCGCTGCTTCCCTTTCGTGACTTGATTTACATGGTTGTAGTTTTTCTGAGTTTCAGTTTCCTCTTCTGTAAAATGGACAGCTAGGTGGCACTGCACTGGCTCTACAGTCAGGAAGATCAGAGTTCAAATCCTACCTCTGACACTTATTAGGCAAGTCACTTAATCCTGCTTGCCTCAGTTTCCTCATTTATAAAATGAGCTGGAGAAGGAAATGGCAAACCACTCCAGTATCTTTGTCAAGAAGACTCCAAATGGGGTCACAGAGAGAGTTGGACAGGATTGAGAATGACTGAACAACAAAAACAACAACAACAACCAAATGGGGATAATAACAGTACTTTGTAGGGTGCTTGTGCCTGGTCAAGCTTAAATCTCAGCTCTTCCCTACTATTTCTTGAAATCTTTCAATGACAGGGAGCTCACTACCTGTTCTTTAGATTCTCTTTGCTTCTTTTTGTGTTCTTTTGTATGTCTTCCCATGTCTCTTTCAATTCTTCTTGTTTGTCAGTGCTTTCTGCTTTCAATCTAATAATGTTTCATTGCATTCGTGCAACAGAATTTGTGAAGTCAGTCATTGGACACATTTGTTATTTCTGTCTGTATGTTAGGTGGCACAGTAGATAGAGCTCTGGGCCTGGAATCAGGAAAACCTGAGTTCAAATCCAGCCTCTGAGACTTACTAGCTGTGTGACCTTGGGCAAGTCACTTAAACATCTGTTTGCCTTAATCTGCTGGAGAAGGAAATGGCAAACCGCTCTAATATCTTTGCCAAGAAAACCCCATTGGACACGACTGGATAACAATGATAAGCTGCATGTTACCACAGTGATACTTTTGAATATTTTTAGCCACAGGATGCTTTTCTTGAAATGGCAAAGGTTCCTCTAATTAAAGGAATATTAATTAAAGATACATGACAGCAAAGCTGACTGTTGATAGCAATATCAATTTACAGCATGATGCTGCTCAGATGAAAAGGCATTCTTTCCTATTTATAGTCTTTTAGCTTATGATTTCTGAAACTGAAATCTCCAGTGAGCAGAAATCTTTAGGTTTTCTATAGGTCATTTCTAATCTCTGTCTTATAAAGTGGCTCAATGACACCACTGAAAATAGAAATCATTGAGCGCTGTCTAAAAGTTAGTTTCCATCTGTACTGCACCCCCTAAGCCATGCCAGATGTGGTGAGCCGATAGGTTCATTGCTGAAGGTGATGACCTATGATGATCTCTCACTGGCTAGTTAGTTACTCCTTCCCCCAACCCACCATTTTCTATTTGCAAATGGCTTTCCTCTTCTATCACTTGTCATTCCCCTTTCCACCCACCCACCCCCACTCTATTTCCCTTTTAAAGGTTGGATTTTAAATGTTTCTTATCTGCTGGATTTACGTGGGTCTATATCAACTATCTGGATGTGGCTCCCAGACAGATTACTCTGGCTGTGGAAATACTTGTAAGACCATTGATTCAGCCTTATTGGATAGATAAATTCTAGCAACAGGTGATAGCCTAGGAGCACAAAATGCCTTTGAGGTTGTTTTGCTCTTGGTTTGAGAGCTGCTAACTCACTCTGAGAGAAGACTAATCATTTTTGCATATACAGTAACATCTTAATTATTGGGCATGATCAAAGAATGAGGCACTTTGCATAAGCAAATTTTCCAGGCAACCAAGACTTATTCCTCTAAGTACCCAAAGTGTTTTACCTTTACTCATATTTTTTATGGAAATCTTTAAAAAATAAGCTGTATTGTCCTCTTTTGTCTTGTTAAACAGGATATACGGAATGTCCTTTTGTTGTTGTTCAGCCATTTTTCCAACTCTTCCCCCACCCCATTTGGGGTTTTCTTGGACAAGATACTGGAGTGGTTTTCCATTTCCTTCTCCAGCTCATTTTACAGATGAGAAAACTGAGGCAAGCAGGGTTAAGTGACTTGTCCAGGGTCACAGAGCTACTAAGTGTCAGAGGCCAGATGTGAACTCATGAAATGAGTCTTCTTGACTACAGGCCCCATGCTCTATCCACTGTGCCACCTAACTACCCAAATGTCCTTTGTACTTCAGGTATTTGTATTTGAGAGGCAATGTGATACAGTGAGAAAAACATAGGACTTGGAGTCAGGACTTGGTTTAATTCTTGGCTATGACACTTGGTTTGTGACCCTGAGCAAGACACGTAAGCTCTCTGAGCCTCAGTTATCTCATCTGTAAAATGGGGATCATCATAGCACCTATTATTATTATTATTATTATTGTTAGAGGCATCTGCTTCTTTCCTCTCTTTACCTCTTCCACCTCCCTTGACTCTTCCTCCTTCAACTTCTTTTACCACTCAAGGGTGTTCATTTTCCCCAGATTCTACTTAGACAAACAATTTGGGGGGAAGAATGGGCACAGTCTAATTTGACTCTCCTCTGACAGGCAGATATAAATGCCTCCTTTCTAACACTGGACTTAACAGGATAGTCAACAAATTACTCCCTCTTGCCTATCTTTTCATTAATCAAATGCCATAAGGGTTTAAAATCCTATTACAAGATACCTCAGTATAAAATTAGAGTGTCTCTGAGTTGAACCTCAGCGTGTACTTGGTCTAGTCCATTATCCAATGTAGAAATTTCCTACAGAATATCTCTGTTGCTTGGTCACTCCGTCCCTCCTCAAAGCAACATGGATCAGCAGAAAAAGAGCTCTACTCAGTGCCAGGAGGACCCCGAGTAGGAATCTGACCTCTAACATTTATCCATTGTGCTGCCATGATGTGACCTTGCTGAACTTTTTTTTTCTTCTCCATAATATGACCACTCACCTTCCCTGGCTTCCTTTAATTCCTGCTGGCAACCTCTGCTGAGACCCCTTAACGAGAGTACCTGCCCTCTTTTGTTTCTCCCCAATCTGTCCTCCCTTGAGCTAGATTTTTTTCATGTTGTGCTGAGACCCCTTAACGAGAGTACCTGCCCTCTTTTGTTTCTCCCCAATCTGTCCTCCCTTGAGCTAGATTTTTTCCATGTTGTCTAATGTAAGTTTCTGGAGAGCAGGGGCTATCCTTTGCCTTTCATTGTATCTCCAGTGCTTATCACAGTGCCTGGCCCGTAGAGGTGCTTAATAAATGCTTGGTGATTGACTGTGATTAACAGCTCTAAGTGTTAGATTTGTTGTCTTTCGGTCATGTCCAGCTCTTTGTGACCCAACCTTCATGACCCTGTGGACCATACTGTCCATGGGCTTTTCTTGGCAAAGATACTTGAGTGGTTTGCCATTTCTTTCTCCGATGGATTAAGACAAATAGAGGCTAAGTAACTTGCCTGGGTCACGTGGTTGGTAAGTGTCTGAGACTGGATTTGAACTCAGGTCTTCTTGATTATTCCAGGCCTAGTGCTCTATCCACTGAGCCACCTAGCTGCCTAGTTGCAGCCAAGTGTTAAATAGTTCTTTCTTATACTGAATTCAGATTGACCTCTGTGTGACATTTACATGTCAGTCCTAGATGTGTTCTTTGGGGTCTGCTCCCTCTTTATCCATCCTGGAGGAAAGCGGTCAGGGAAGCCCATGCGTGCTCATCATTTAGACCTGAGAGGGAATTTCATCATGTATTGGAAGCTGAGAGGGCTGGTACTCTTTTCTCCCAGCCCAGTGATGGTCTCACATGGAGTTTAGACTCAACTAAGTGAACTGGAGCCTGGTCCCCTGAGTGCCTTTGCCACTTGGTGTTATCTTTCCTGATTGAACATTGTTCTCAGTGTGGATGTATCTAGTCTCAGAGGCAACTTTGTGAGTCTGGGAGATCCCACCATGTTGGAGCTGGCTGGTAACATCATAAGCATCTGTATCTGAGAGGATGTCCACCAACAAAAGGATTAGGGAAGGGAAGCCTCCCTCCGTTTTTTTTTACAAAGGAAGGAACAAAAATCTAGTGATATTAAGTGACTTGCCCAGGGTCACACAGGAAGCAAGTGGAAGAGCAAGTAGCCTTCACAGATCTCTTCCAAGTTTGCCCTCCATGGTTCCTTCAACTATTTTTTTCATATGACATTATTTGAGTAGTCCAGTGGTTAGAGCAATGGGCTGGTAGTCAGGAGGAGCTGACTGCAAATGTGGCCTCAGACACTCATTAGCTGTGTGACTCTGGGCAAGCCATTTAACCTGTTTCCTCAGTTTCCTCAACTGTAAAATGGGAATAATCATAGTACCTACCTCCCAAATGAGATATTTGTAAAAAAGCCCTTAGCATGGTGCCTGACACATAGTAGGTGCTCTATACATGCTTAATCCCTTTCCTTCTCTTCCTCTGTCTTAAATTGTGTTGTGGACCAAATCTGGTATAATATCAGAAGTTTATAACTACTGTGAGGAAATCCTGGGCCCACAGGGGATGAGGTACCATACCTACTTCCAATTCTGTACTCCAGCATTCTGTTTGTATGGGGTTCAGTCCTGGGGAACCTTGTCTTTAATGTAAGGTAAGGAGAGGAAGCTACCTGTTTTCACATTGAGGCTGTTCTCCTTGGAGGGGGCAGGTACAGCAGCTGCTCCCTACTGGGCAAAGCTAGGGCTTATATAGAAGCTCAACTGGAAGATGAGGTAACTAGGACAAGAAGGTGAGGTAATCAGGGGCATGGGCACAAGGGTCGATAGCATCACCATTCCGCACATGCTATTTCCCATCATGCAGTCTGATCCCCCTCAAAGGGAGGCTATATTATTATGTACATGAGGTGTCAACCAGCCCTAAGGTTACTGCTGGACAAGCAAGGTGGGCATTACATTTGCTCAGAGCAGATAATGTCCCTGGAAAGTCACTTGGTCAATTATCAGCTAGGGCTGCAGTGTGATTGGTTAGTTCAGGGGCTCTGGCTACTGTCAAGGGCTCAGGGACTGTGGATATAAGGTATCATCAAGGGCATTCCTCATCACTAGAACTACATGAAGGAAGTCTATCCTACACATCTCTTCCCTCCCTGACAGAAAAGGCATGAAATTCAACCTATGCAATCAATTCTTAATAATTTGCACTAGAGGTAATGTGAGTCACACTAAATAGAGGCATTCTTTATAGTCACTATCAGGATAAGAACTTCCATTTGAGTGTGGTTGTGTTTGACATACACACTCACAGCAAACAAAATCATAGATCTCTGTTTGGAGGAGCAAGGAAGCTGTTTCATTTTCCTCTTCGGACCCCACTGTATACACTCTGTAGCCTGCTGTTTGTTGGGTTTAAGAAGAGTCACTGAAACCATTACAAAATGTCACCCTGAGCTTTAGCTTAGCTTTTTTTTTTTTCCTGAAAGAGAAGTGATTCTTCTTAGGAGTATTATAGTTTCTAGTAAGGGAACACATCACATGTTTAGCTTCCAGAAGCATTCTCTGAAAGCTGAATAGGGAGTAAGGAGAGGGAGTTTACAATGTCAACAAAGCAAGTGATAGAATCTTTTATGTCTCTATGGAACTTTACAGTTTACAAAACATTTTCCTTAAAGCAACTCTGTAGGTGGTACAAATATTTCTACTTTATAGAAAGGAAGCCGAGACTAAAGGTGCTTATGACTTGTCCAGTGTCACAAAATGAATGTGTTCTAGGACTTGAATTTCAATCTTCTGACTTAGATCCTCTGTTCTTCTCTCCTCTCTACAACACTGCCTCTTTATTGCTGTTGTCTTTGTTTGAGCCTGGATCTCCCTAGCCTTCTCAGGCAGTGCAGTGGCCATTCACAGGCCCAGCCGTAATGTCAATTTGCACTGAAGTTTTAGCTCCATTTCTGACTTGGGCTGGTTTGCCTCTCCCTTAGCCTGCCTGCTGGCTCTTGGCTCCTGGGCACTCAACATATTGCTATCAGAGTTAGTGTGTGTGCCTGATCAGCATTAGCCCTCCCATTGCTTAGAACCCCTGAACTCAAGCCATCCACCAGCCTCAGCTTCACTGAATAGGCTTGTGCCACAATGTCTACACATTTCAACTCTTGTAGATTTGCTTTTGATAGTCAAGTCTGAATGCCAAGGTTTCCAGGGACAAGTTGAAATGTGCCTGTAGACAATAAACAGGAATAGATAGCTCCTTGTGACTATGGATTTCTTTTTGTTGTTGTTCAGTTGTTTCAGTCCTGCCTGACTCTTCATGACCCCATCTGGGATTTTCTTGGCCAAGATACTGGAGTGGTTTGCCATGTCCTTCTCCAGCTCATTTGATGATGAGGAAACTGAGGTAAACAGGGTGAAGTGACTTGCCCAGGGTCACACAGCTACTGAGTGTTTGAACTCAGCTCCTCCTGACTCCAGGCCCAGCTCCCTATCCACTGTATCGCCACCTAGCTGCCCTTGGTTTTCTAACAGGTACTTCGTTAATGTTTGTTGAGTGAATATAAATGCTGAAAAGGTGCTATACTAAAAATAGTGAGCAGGGTTAGAGTGGCGTTAATTAGGCTGTCTGCCTGAGGTATTATTGACCAGAGTAGAATGATATGAAGAGCGTTCCAAGTTTGCTTAAATCTCTGAGCAGTGTGTGTTTTACCTTGGGGGATGCCCGATGTTGAATTGTAAAGCACAGGGGAGCTGCGATGTTAGCTATATTTATGCTACACAATTTAGACCATATGATGTCTGGTATAATTAAACAGAGAGCATTATGGGTAAGTCCCTGTTTTGGTTGCTCAGAACTAGGGAAGGAAGGCTACTTGGAGGAGGTGAGCTTGATTAGGATCTGAAACATAAATTTGCCTGAAATCCTAAAGTGAGGTACTTTATCCCATGGTAAATGGTCCACCATTTTCTATACACATTTTCATGTGGGGAAGACTTCAGTTATTTTTTTATCTAGATAATGATGCTTGTGTCAAATTGTGAAGTCAAATTCTAGCAAAGTATCACTTTGTTTTGGAGATTGGTGGTATTAATATGGAAGAAGGGGGGAGGGTGAAAGGAATGTGGGTGAAGTCTAGTACTATCTATCTATCTCTATCTCTATCTATCTATCTATCTATTTATCTATCTATCTATCTATCTATCTATCTATCTATCTATCTATCTATCTATCTATCTATCTGAAGTAGATAAGACTCCACCTGGCAACATCAGGTTTCATTGAAGCTGCAAAAGGGACAGAGTACAATCAGGAAAAATGCTGGAGACAGTGCTGATATATTCAGTAGTGTGCCTCTGGCTCCAGCTGATTGTTGTTTTCAGCATGAGCATTTATACCTTGAAAATCAGCAAATGCTTGATTTATTGTTGGATTCCGTCAAAGGGCTGCACTTGAGGACCTAGAGGGCCACACATGGCCTTGAGGCCAGAGATTCCCCACCCCTGGTCTAGATTTAAGAAAGGTGTAGAGAAAATGTTAATGATGCTAATTAAACTTCAAGGTATGTCATGTATACATTTTTTTTTCAATGAGCCAGTTGCTAAAACATTTACCAGCACATCCCTGAATATATTTGAGCTAGCTGCCATATGGGAGAGAGAGTGAGGAAGGGAGGGAGAGAGGGAGAGAGCATGCCAGAATAGAGCAGAGGCTAGCTGCAGCCCTGGCTATATTCTCCTTGTACCTACTTTGTGTGTGAACAGTTTGTTGGTCAGCAGTATGAGTGGTTCGAGTGTGTCCCTCTGGATTGGCTATGGAGTTCCACAATCATGTGATTGGTCGGTTTTCTTTATTTAAAATGAAAAGAGGTATAAATACAAGAGTTGAATGTCTCCCACATTTCTACTTAACACCAAATTGGGAATTGTGCATAGAATTTTTTGTTACATCTGATTTGTTTTAAAGTATATATTAAATTTAAGATGATAATAATAAAACTGTCTTGCTTATCAGAGTCCCCTGCTGAACTTCCTCCCATACTCATATATTCAAACATTTTTTTGATGTTCTTTTCTTTTTTTCTCTTTTGTTCTTTCTTTTTTGAGAGGTAGCATGGCATAATGAATAGAGAGCCAGCCTCGAAGTCAGGAAGGCTAGGGTTCAAGTCTTGCCTCTGCAACATTCTGGCTGTGAGACCTTGGGCAAGTCATTTCACTTCCTCAATGTTCTGGCTAACTCTATGAGATTATAAGTTGTACAGAACGCACCTGTATTTGGTAGAGGGAGAGTCATCTAAGAGTTCCCCCTATACCAATGAAATTGCAATGAAGTCCTTATCTCTATCATCTCCCTTTCTACTCCCCCCCACCCAAGACTCTCCTCTCCCTCTACCCAAATACAAGTCCTACCTTGTAACCAGTGGTTAGAGTCAAGCACAACACATTCACACATTGGCTGTGGCTGAAAATGTCTATCTCTTTATGTGCCTCTGTGCCAAGAGGAAGGAAGCAGACTTCGTTCTCAGCCTTGTCAAGTCCAGACTGATCCTTTCGTCGGGCAGAGTTCTGTGTTTTCCTTTACATTATTGTAGTCATTTTATAAGTTGTTCTCTTGGTTCTTCTCACTTTACACAAAGTCCTGTGGCTGTGCTTTTCAGAGCTGAATGGTGAGGAACTGCCTCATATTCAGCTAGAGAGCTGCTTACCAGATTGTGCTGGTTGAGCTTGTTCCCATCCCTGGCAGAGCTGGGCCCTGATGCAGGCATTAGGAGGAAACAGGTGGAAACCAGTGGGCTAAGTCTAGTGGAGGTGAAATAGGATATAGCAGTCTAGTAGGTCAGGGTCTTAGCTAATCTAGAAATGCAGGGAGTCACCATGTGATATCAAGCTAGTTTTAGGTGAGGGATACTGCAATGTGGGCAGCTAGGTGGCGCTGCAGCGGATAGAGGACTGGCCTTGGAGTCAGGAAGACCTGCATTCAAACCCCGCCTCAGACACTTACTAGCTGTGTGACTCTGGGCAAGTCACTTCACCTTTGTTTATCTCAGCTCCTCATCTGTAAAATGAGCTGGATGGAGAAGGAAATGGCAAACCACTCCAGTATCTCTGCCAAGAAAACCCTAAACTGCAAGAGTCAGACAAAACTAAAATGACTGAAAACAACTGCAAATGTATATATGTGTGTGTGTATGTGTATATATATGTGTTTCATATAAACTAATACTTTTACCATCTGCAGGGTCACCTTGAGCCCCTAAATTCCAGATTTTGGACAATGCAGTGTTTTGGGCCAGCCAGGCCTTAGTGCCATCAAGAACAAAGAATCAGAGCTGAATGGTCAGCTCTAGTCTCATGTTGAGTGAAGTGTTTTGTACCTAAAAGGGGGTTCAGATGGAAGAGTTGTAGCTGTGCCTTTGTAGGACATACTTGGGGATTTTATCACTGTCTTATATGGTGCTGTCTTCCCCAGAATGTCTTTCTATAGAATATCTTTGCCAGACAGGAATCCAGGATGAGAAGGATATGCCTACTATACTTTTTTCATTCATTTCAGTCGTGTCGTACTCTTTATGACCCTATTTGGGGTTTTCTTGTTAAAGATACTAGAAAGATTTGCCATTTCTTTCTTCTGCTCATTTTACAGCTGAAGAAACAGGCAAACAGTGAAATGACTTGGCCAGCATCACACAGCTAGTTAACTGAGGTCAGATTTGAATTCAGGAAGATGAGTCTTCCTGACTCCAGGCCCAGTGCTCTATGTACAATGGCGCCACCTAGCTGCCCCTTGATGTTTATTACCAATGATATCTTGGGCAAGTGGCTTAAGCTCCCTAGGCCCTAATTTTATCACTTCTCAAAGGAAGGAATTGGATTAGATGTTCTCTACTAGTTTAAAATCTGTTTTATAGTGGAAAGGGTGGTAGATTTGCAGTCAGAAGATATGGGTTCAAATCCTACCTCTGACAGTTTCTACCTATGTGATCTTGCCCAAGTTACTTAATTTCCTCAGGCCTTGGTTTCTTCATCTATAAAATGAATGGATTGGACTCTATATATGGACTCCAAGGTTCCTTTTAGCTCTATGTTCCTATAGCCTGAGTTCAAGTCCCCTGTCCACTATTTACTCACTGTGTGATTTGGGCAAGTTTTTAACTTTTTTGATTCTGTTTCCTCATCTGTAGAATGACAGGCCCTTTTCAGCTCTAAATCTGTTATCCCAGGTTCTAACTTTTCTTAGATGCTGGAAATGCTGTTCTGATTTCTAATTATCTAATCCTTCTTTTTATTCCATTCAAACTAGAAAAGATTTTGGAATCTGTACTTTTATATTATAGCTTACATATTTAAGCCACATTTTCCAAAAGAGTTTCTTAAAGGTCTGTTATGAGCAGGAGGAAAATGATGGTATTTTCACCTTTCCTCTGGCTTCTTTTGTGGGTGTGGAAGGGTGAAAGCAGTCTAGGAATTTAGGTCAAGGATTTTGGAAACAAAGCTTCAGTGGGAAACAAAATCTTAAGAGTCAATATATTTTCTGGAAACTATTCTGAAAACATTGATGTGAAATCTATGCATTAAAATGTATTTTGCCTGTGTGTAAATTAAGTCCCCTCTAAAAATGGTGGATTCATTTCTTTTCTCTGCATTTCCCCCTTTGTGTTACTGCTTTTGCTGCTGTTTGATTTAGTTGATTGCTACTTTTGCTGCTGTTCATTTCTCTTCCTTGATCCTCCCTCCATTTTCTCTCCCTAGGACTGGCCCTGCTCCGCCAGTGAGCCAAATAAATAGCCGCCGATATGATGCGATTCAAGTGGAGCCAAAAGGTCTGCCTCTTCCTAAATATATCATCTACCCTCACTCTGCCTCCAGGTATGAAGTTCAGTTTATTTTAGCATACATCCACTACACAACCCTAACCTTGCGTTCAAGACTTTTTATATGACATATAATCCCTCGCATCAAGGACAAAGCTTATATTCCCATAGGGGAGAAGAAACGTGGACACAAATAACAAAGGTAAACACAAATAACAAAGCAAAATGGCATAAATGCAGACTCATTCCCAGAGAGGCAGTGCAGTAGAAAGAATGCTGGATTTGGAGTTAGAAGGCCTAGGTTAAATTCTAGCCTTGGCACTTACTAGCTGTGTGCCTGTGGGCAAGTCATTTAACCCTCTGAGCCTTGGTTTCCTCAGCTATTAAGGGGATAATAATATTGTAACATCTACCTTGCAATGTTGTAAACCTTAAAGTGGTATATAAATTACTACTACTACTACTACTACTACTACTACTACTACTACTACTACTACTAATGTTACTTGAGCTGAGCTTTGAGGGATGGCTAGATGAAATGGGTATGAGGGAAACGGCTTTCCGGGTATAAAGAGCAATGGGGAAAAAGGTAAGGATGTGGGAAAGAGCAGAATATGTTCTAGAGGCAATAAATACTTTAGTTTGGAAGGGGAATAGTAGACTAGAAAGGCTATACTGGGGCCACATACTGGAAGGCCTTGAAGTCTGTGTCAAAGACCTTAAATGTCATTTACTTCATGGGCAGTGGAGAGCCCCTGAAGATTTTGGAACATATGAGTAAAGCAATCTGAGGAATTTCTTCAATCAGTAAGCATTTCTGAAATGCACACTCTGTGGTAGGCACTGGGGATATAAAAGGGAGAGAGCTCCTGTCCTCAAGGAGCTTAGATTCAGGGAGGGGGAGGTAAGGAGGGAACTACCTGTTCATAGATAAGTATAGGATATATGCCAAATAAATGGCAAGTGAGATATCTCCAGTATCCAAGTAACTGAAATGTGGAATTCATGAATACTGGTTGCTTCTGGTTCACTTGCTGACTAAAGTTATTTATGACAGTTATAAGTGAGGAAGAAACCTCAGTGTGTGTAGTTTATGGCATTGGCCTTCCTGCTGGTTCGGAAGTTCCAAAGGCCCTATCAGATCTAGTTTCATGGAGACAGCATAATTGGCATTAGGGACAAGAGTTCAGGGAACTGCAAACACAACTTAATTATATGTTTATCCTGGGGGCTTCTTTCCAGGGAAAAAGCTTGCTGTACTTTTGAGATTTTCCCCATGGCCCTAAGAAGCCAACCATCCTTCTGGTGGGAAAGCTTCCACATAACACAAAGCAGGCTCTGAAACTTGCACCATGGGCAGGGCCTAACATTTTGGCTCTTCAGATAGGACACAGGCATTTACACAGACAACATGCCAAATTTTGCCCTGGAGCAAGATGGAGTGAACAAAGTGGTGTGAACAATGTGCAGGGTTTGTTGACAATCTCTAATTTGATTAACATATAGTGTAATAAGTGTTGAATTTCCAATAGGAGGACCTGGGTTCAGATCCTGACTCTGCCACATACCTAACCTTGGATAAATCACTTAATTTTCCTAAATCTCCATTTCTTCCTCCTTAAAATGAGTTGGCTCAGATGACTTCTCAGTTGTCTTCTGGCTCAAAATTTATGATTTTCATTTGTGAAATTCCCTTATGGTTCTAAATTGATGGTCCTGTGAAAAGAAGTTTTATTTTCAAGAATTGAAAATGAAAGAAAACAGGGTAGGGGTGAGTTTTTTTAGGTGGGGGACAGGGAGAGGTAGGTCTATCTTTTGGAACCAGGCCTTTTGTAAGCATGGACTCTCAGACTTTACTAAGAAGCAAAAAAGTCTAGTTTATACTATTTGTTTCCCTGGTCCATGAATTTGTAGGAGAATTCTAATTATCCAGACTTAAAATCTTGTCCAAAGTCCCATCTGTATTGTGTATAGTCTTGGGCTAGATTAGAGTATTGGGTTAGGGTTTGGGTCAGAGTAAAGGGTTGGGATTAAATTTGTAAATTAAGGATAGGGCAGGGCAGTCCATTGTGGAGTAATTGATACTGCCCACTGTCTGGTGTATTGTGGATTTTCTCATTTCCACTTATCTCATAACCTAGAGGATGTCTGGCTAATCATTCCTTCAGGGATTGGGAATTCTGTTAAAACCCACTTGTGGATTGCTTCATAGGCAGAACTGTCTCAGACTCCAAGGTAACTTCCTTTGGGTTTTGGCTTTTCAGTCTGTTATTAGTGGGATAGTCATTGAAACATCAGCTATTGAACTATTGGAGGGTTCAGAGGGAGAGGGGGTAGTTAGTGTATTATTAAACTGAATACCACAACTTCATTTTTAGTCTTCAAAGACAGATCACTCAAATATATTTGCTATGCATCCCAACTGTTTGGCAGTTCTTAGAATGTAAAAATCTCAGGTTTATTATTCTGTTTCGCCATAGTAACAAACAACAAAGGAAAGAAATGGGCTGATGAAGTTAGCATTGGATTCTTACCTCAGAAGGCAGACATCAAATGGAAGACATGTCAGATGGTAGACATTAACCACATCCTGGAGCCTTAATTGTATAAAGGAGGGATGTAATTAGGAAATGGAAGCATATAGTTAGATTATCATGTACAAAAGAAACACAGCCTTCTCCTCCATCAAGGAAAAAAAACCTGAGTGTATAACCTGGCCTTTACACCATTTTTTTCTTTGTAATTCCTTGTTTGTAATGTTTTGCAGCCTACTCACACCCATCATGCACCTCTTCATTATCGTTTGGGTAATACTTGTTTTCAATTCTTTGGAGACTATCCTGTTTGATGACTCATGGCTATAACAATACCAATAGAATATTGGTGTTAAAAATGGGCCTTTGTTTCAGGGAAAGTTTAGGATTTTATGAGAATTTTGCAGTTTTTCAAAGGAAGTCCAACCTACTCTCTTCTTGTTCAGTTCTGGGTCCAATTCACTTGTAGCCCTTTACGGTTTGCAATGCACTTTATATATGTTACTTGGTGTGTGTGTGTATGTGTTTACACATGTGCATCATACTCTGGACAATAGGCATTCTTCATCCACTTGATTTTTCCTGCCTGGGTAGTTAGGTTAAACTCTCTTGAAATGGTTACAGAGCTCATCTAGGAGGCTCTACAATGTTTGATGGCTTGATGCAATCAGTCATCCACAAACAGGAACATCTGGAGGACTTTGCCATATGTGATGCCATCAAAGAAATATTTGAGTGAAAAATTAGATGGGCTAGTCAAATAGCAAAAGTGAGGGATAAACAATGGACAGGCTGTGTGCTTCATTGATCTCCTTAGGATATCAAGAGAAAGTGGAGAAGCACCCTAGCACATTGGGTGACCCCCCTGTAGCGAACTTAGGATGTGAACAAAAGTTGCACAGGATGGCCAGGTATGGACAGATTGATGGGACTACAGATCCATTGAAATATAGTTTGTGTTCCAATATTCACATAGTTCTGTGACCTCATCAATGAGAGTATTCCCTCCAACGCTGCAGCTTACAATCCATCTATTCTTGCCCATCCTATGTGACTCTTCTTTGTCTTCCTGTAAATCCACTATAAGGTATTCACACCACAGTCATGCTGGGGACCTTCCCCTATGATATTATGTGGATACAAATCAAACACATCCCTGTCTATTAGTTATCCATGATTGTTGTCATATGACCAATCTGTCTTTTTTTTCTTGTCATATACTTCTCTGATGACACACTTTACTCTGCTTTCTCCTGGACTATTCTTCATATGTAATGGGTTGTAGCCAGTTCATGCTCACTATTTTCCTGCCTCATCATTACCTTTTGGGGAATCCTCAGCTTCATTTCTTGGGGAGAATGCAGTGTTCCGTGATTCAAAGTCATACGCCATCCTTCTCAGAAGAGTAGTTGTGTGGAGAAAGGTAAGCCTTTATTTCGGGGAGAAACTTAGGACAGTAGAAGAAATGTGCAATTTCCTAAAAGCGGTCCAGCTGACTCTCCTCCCGATGTTCAATTTGGGACTCATTTCTGTCCATTTTCGTTGTCTGTCCAACATAGATGGGATCATGGATGAGCTCTAAGAGTTGCCCATCCACCTCCACATCATAGTTAGGACAACAGGCATTTCTCATCTACATGATTTTCCTGTAGAGATCATTAGGTTGATATCTTTTGAGTGATTATCAATCTCCGGAGTGTCTACAGTGTTCTAGGATTGGATGCAATAAGCAAGATAACATCTGAAAACAGGGGCATCTGAAGGACCTCATCAGGGAGGGCTCTCTTATTTGGGCTTCTCACTAGGCATCCTCCATAACAGTGGCAGACCTCTTGGGGAAACATCCATCTCCCTGTTTTATACTTTTCTATATATCAGGAATTACAAGGTCACTGGAAAAAATTTCCTCGTTACATCTTTCAAAGTATCTTTTGTGATTTTAATATGAATATAAACTATGCTTATCAGATTTTTTCTTTTAACGTGAGTCAAGATCTGCCCTCGAACTTCTTTTCTTTCTTTTCCTCAGTAATTGCATCCATGCCCCATGATTATGACTTCTGAATCTGTATCTTCAGCACTGACATCTCTGCAGAACTTTCGTGCCATATTTCCACCTCCCTCTCAGATATCTCCATGTGACTATCCTGCCAATACTTCAAGTTCTACATGAACCCAATTAAATGTACCATCGTTCAGTAGTCTTCCCTGTTTCTGTTCAAGATACCATCCTCCTCATAATAATAAGAGCTAGCCTTTGTATAGCACCTACTATGTGCCAGGCATTGTGCTAAACTCTTCACTTATATTCTCTTATTTGATCGTCACAACAACCATGGGATGTAGGTGCCATTATGATCTCTATTTTGCAAATGAGGAAACTGAGGCAAAGGGAAGTTAAGTGACTTGCAAAAGGTCACATAGCTAGGAAGTGTTTGAGGCTAAATTTGAATTCAGGTCTTCCTGACTTCAGACCCATTACTCCTCTATACACCATGTAACCTAGCTGCCCTCATCAACCAGTCTGGAAAAATCTGGAACCATCCATCTCCCTCACTACTAATATTCAATCAGTCATCAAGTCCTGTCATGTTAGCCTCTGCAATGGCTGTTGTGACTACGCTCTCTTTCCAACTTGCATTGCTGTCACCCTAGTTCATGTCCTCATCACCTTTCATAAGGACTATTACAATTGTCTTCTGATTGGTCACCTTGCCTCTTGTCTCTCCCAAATCATTTCTTTCCTACATATGATTTGGCCTTAACCCACCTTTCCAGGCTTTTCTTCAGCTACTCTATTATATGAATTAGACTTCTAACCTTTCCTTGAAGATGCCCCATTCCTTGCAGCTTCCTTGCTTTTGTTCATGCTCTTCTCTCTGCCCTCTCCCTGCTTCCCCACTTGCCCAAATCCTCCCTATCCTAGAAGGTCAAACTCAAATGCCACCTGCTACATGAGGCCTTCTTCAAACTTCCCCAAGTTGGAAAGCAGAGAATCTCAGAATAGTAAGGGTCCTCAGAGGTCATGTAGTCTAACTCATACATGAATAGGAAGCTTCTCTATAGTAGTGATCAGTGATCATCAGCCTTCCCTTGAGAAGTGTCAGTGATGGGAGACATCATACCTCCTCAGGCAGCCCAGCTTGAATTGTTGGCCAATCTTTCCTTACTTGTAGCCAAAAGCTTCCCCCTTGGAACTTGTACCATTTGTTCCTAGTTGTGCTTTCTGGAGCTATGCAGAGCAAGTGTGGTTCCTCATGCACAGGACAGCCCTTCCAATACTTGCAGTCCTGCCTTCTCTTTCAAACTAAACATTGATGTTAGTAATTCCCAGATGAGGAAACTCCCTCTACCAGTTAGAAGATTTATCCCTTCTCTGCATCTTATATGCATTTTATATTTCTCTTATGGCATTTATATCATTCACCCTTGGATTATGGTTATGTATGTGTATACATGTTACCCCTGGTTAGACTGTAAGATCCCTGAAGGCAGTGCTATGTTTTCTTCTTCTTCATATCCTTCACAGTACATAGTACAGTATCTTGTACAGAGACACTCAGAGAGTATTTGCTAAATGAATGAGTGAATGATACTTAGGCTGCTGTAAATGGTGCTGACTAGGACATTAAGACAGCCACTAAGGTATCCATTATAGTCCTTAAACTAGTGTTAGGATGTTAGAATCCCAGATCTCATATCTCCTGTAATACTGCAATGGGGAAATGTACCACTCTACTAAGAGATTGAAAGGATCCCTTCTAGATTTCCCTACCCAACCCTGAAATCCTCAGAGGAACCCAGGGAGATCCCAGTGGGGCAAGTTGAGAGCCCAGGCAGCACAGAGGGCTGAGCACAGGTGGCTGTCTCAACATTCCTTTCACTGTGAGGCCCATAGTTGCTGGTGAACAAGAGAGCAGCCTCAGGGTATTCTGGGTAGGTCCAGCACAGCACTCCAGAAACAGAACCAAGGGGCCCTAATCCATGACTAACCTAGCTGAGACGATGGCCTCAAGGCCTTCTGGGCTGGGTTCCTAGAGCCCCATCCATACTTTGAGAGAAAGACCTTGGGTAAAATCCAGCCTAAGCGGTCCCTACAAGGTAGTCCTTATGGTGGTAGGTGCCTAGCACAGTAGTAGCCCCCAAGCCTAGCAGCAGGGGGAAAGGGAACCAGACAGGGCCTACAACAGGGAGTGGTCCTAGAGCCCTATGACAAGAGAAGGCCCTGGAGTCCTTTGAAGGAGGGGCCTAGTCTGTTCACTATTCTCAGGACCCCATAAGCCCTGCCCAAACCATTCAATTTCTGCTACTGTGAAGAAGAGGAGAGCCTGGAATATGATGTTCCAAAAGACAAAAGATAAAGGTTTACAACCAAAGATAACCTATCAGGCAAAACCAAATATAATCCTACAGGAAAGAAATTAACCTTTTAATGGAATACAGGATTTAAAAAATATTATTTATTTTTTACATTCTCTTTTATTTATTTATTTTTTTTACTTTATAGGTGCTATTTTTAATCCTCATTTTGTGGTTGAGGAAATTGCGGCAAGTAATGATTATATGACTTTCCCAGGGTCAGCGAGATTTGAACTCAGATTTTCCTGACTCTAGGCCCAGCTGTGTCACGCAGCTACTCTTTGTAAAAATTGACCGTGTATTGGAACATAAAAGCCTCCCAAAAAGTTAGAGTAGCAGATATATTAACAAGGTAATTTACTGATCATAATTTATATTCAATAAAGGGCCCTTAAAGAAAGAACTTAAAAGTAACTGGAGAATAAATAGCATAATTATAGAGTGCTGATGAGTAAAAGAATATAGAAACAATATAATCTACTATCAAAGAAAATGACAATATTGAGACAATATTACCAAAGTTTATGGAATGCAGCCAAGTCTGTTCCAAGGAAAAAAATTATATCTCTAAAAGCTTGGAAGAGAGAAAGAATAAATCATTGAATCAGACATGCAATTAAAAATAACTTGAACACAACAAATTAAACATCTCCAACTAAATAATCTGTCAATCAATAAACATTTCTTAAATGCCTACTATGTGCCAGGCACTGTGCTCAATGCTAGAGATACAAAAAGAAACAAAAGACAGTCCTGGTTCTCAAGAACCTTACAATCTAATGGTGGAGACACTTTGCATACAGATATATACAAAGCAAGCTATATGCATGATAAACAGGAATTAAGGCTTCCTGGAGAAGGGAAGATTTTAGGTGGGACTTAAAGGAAGTTGGGGAGGTCAGGAGTCAGAGCAGAGGAGGGAGAGTATTCTAAGCATGAGGGCAGCCAGAGAGAATGCCTAGAGCCAAGAGATGTAGTATCATGTTCATGGAAGAGTCAGGAGGCCAGCATCATTGGATAGAAGGGTGCATGTCAGGGACTAAAGTTTAAGATGATTTGAAAAATAGGAGGCTACACCATAAAGGGTTTAGAATGCTAAACAGAACATTTTGTATTTGTTCCTGGAGATAATGGAGAGGCACTGGAATTCATTGGGTAGGTGACACGATCTGACCTGTGCTTTAGGAAAATCACTGTAATGGCTGAATGGAAGATGAATTGAAGTGGGGAGAGACTTGAGGCAGGCAGACCCACCCAAAGGCTAGTGAAATAATCTAGGTGTGTGGTGATAGGGGCCTGCACTAGAGTGGTGGCAGTGTCCATAGAGAGAAGAGAGCATATTTGAAAGATGTTGTCAAGGTTAAATCCACAGATCTTGGCAAAAGATTGCATTGCAGGGTAGGAGGTAGGGATGAGAGGTAGGGAGGAGTCCAGGATGACTGCTAGATTGTGAGCCTCAGTGACTGGGAAGATGATGGTGCTTTCTACATTATTAGGGTAGATAGGAAGGGGGAGAGTTTAAGAGAAAAAAATGAGTTCTCTTTTAGATGTATTAAGTTTCAGATGTCTCATTGGACATCTAGTTTGAGATATCTGAAAGTTAGTTAAAAATAAAAAAAAAACTGGTTGATCAGTGGAAGGGATTAGTTATGTACATAAAGAAGTAAACAAACACAGTGGCTTAGTGTTTGATAAGCCCAAAGACCACAGTTACTAGAGGAAGAAATTCACTATTTTGACAAAAACTGCTGGGAAAACTAGATAGCACTCTGGCAGAGATTAGGTTTAGAAAGACCAAGAACTCCCACCACAGAGCAAGATAAGCTCCAAATGGACAGATGAGTTAAAAATTTTTTAAAAAATCACATTATAAATAACAGAAGAAGAAATTACCTTTCAAATCTCTGCATATGGGAAGAGTTCATGACTAAACAAATGATAGAGAGGATCACACAAGATAAAATGCACAGTTTTGATTATATAAAATTAAACAAACTTTCATTCAATCAAATCTAATGTAGTAAAAATTAGAAGAGAGACAGGTAACTTGAAGAAAATCTTTGCAAAAAGTTTTTCTGATAATAGTCTCATTTCCAAGATATTTTAGGAACTGATTCAAATTTATAAGATTAAGAGCCATTCCCTAGTAGATAAATGGTCAAAGGATATGAAAAGGCAAGTTTCAAAGGAGGAACCATATGGTTTGAACAACCATATGAAAAAATGCTCTAAATTGTTAATGGAGAGACACTTATTAAAGCAACTTTGTGGTTCTACTTCATGCCCTGAAGACCGGCTCTTTTTGTGATGGTAAAAATTGGAAAGTGAGGGGATGCCCATCATTTAGGAATGGCTGAACAAATTATGGTATATGAACATGATGGGATACTGTTGTACTGTGAAGTGAGCAGAACCAGGAGAACAATTTACACAGTAACAGAAATATCTTAAAGGTAATCAACTTTTAAAGGCTTAGGAACTCTGATCGGCACAATGGACCACCACAGTTCCAAAGGACTCATGATGAAACATGCTCTCCACCTCCAGATAGAGAGTGGATGGACTCAAAGAGTACTGACTGAAACTTTCTCTTTCTCTCTCTCTCTCTCTCTCTCTCTCTCTCTCTCTCTCTTCCTTCCCTCCTTCCTTCCTTTTTCTCTCTTTCTTTCCTTTTCTCACTTTTTTGAGGGGAGAAACATAGCTAATGCAGAAACTTGTTTTGTATGACTATACATATTTTTAATGGGAATACAAAGCTAAAAAAAGTATCTCTCAGTGAGAAGTTTTGGCTCTGGAGATGAAATGAAGTAATATGCCTCTCTGCTTTCCATGGAGAGGTGGTAGGCTACGAGTCTGGAGTGTGGCATTTATTTTCATATGCATTTATAGTTAGTTTTTAATTGTTACCAGAAGCTCACGAGGCAGGGTTTTGTGTGTGTGTGTGTGTGTGTGTGTGTGTGTGTGTGTGTGTGTGTTTGTTTGTTGGGGGAGAGGTGAATATATCCAGAAATGTCTGATGTAATAACAAAAAGCATCAATAAAACTAAATTTTAAAAGAAGCTGTCTCTGCTCTCAAGGAGTTGACTTTTAGTAGATATATAGATCATAGAAGAACAGAGCTGGAAGGGACCATCTAGCCTTCATTTTGCAGATGAGACTGCTGAGGCCCAAAGAGGGGAGTGGACTTGCCCAGAGTAACAGCTAGTAATGAGAAGATTTGTTTACCCGACACTGTGCTTTTGGAGAATATGGACAAACTTTTTAAGACTACTTGTGTTTTGATCCCATTTTGGGGGAGAAGAATCAAAATGTAGCCCTCAAGAAATAGGATAAAAATAAACATGATAAAGCCTTGAATATCTATAAGATAATTAGCATACAAATTATGCTTCAGATGTTTCCTGAATATTGCTTTGTCTGGATAATAAATGATACAGGGGAACTAAAATATCTTAGAATATTGAATTTCTTAAAGATGGCTCCACAGAGGTTCTAATATCTTCCTTTATTTGGCATTTTAATTTATTTTTCTTGTGTTTGCAGTAATAACCCTTATACAGAAAATAGCTTGTATCCTGCAACAGAGCTGTGCCAAATCCTCATGTTGAATGTACTGTAGTAGCCAGTGCAAAAGGCCAGCTTTCGCACTGAGAGGAATCAAGGGTGTTTTCCCTTCTCCAGAAAGACCGAACCCTATCATTTCGCTTTGTAGTGTAGTGTTGTAGAGCTCAGAACTATGAGGAGCAAATTTGGGCAAGTGATACAAAATACACTCTCACATCAGTTTTGAAGGCAAATTCACTTGGCATGGGAACGGGGTAGACGAAACCCCAAAACATTGTTCCGTGGTTAGGAGATTTTAGCTTATTATTCTCTGTCACTAGATACTAAGTTCAGTTGTTTCTAGCTGATGAAGGTCACTAGATTATTCTTTGTCAGTTGTTTCTAGCTGGTGAAGGACTGAGATTTCTATTAATGCTGTCAGAGTTCTGGTGCCCTGGACCAAAATTGTTTGCCTCACCATAGATAAGGCTCCGATTGTGGTATTGTGAAACGTGCATTGATTCTGATGGACCTGGATTGAAACTCCAGATATTGCCACTTACTATCTGTGTTACCTTGGACAAACCTGGTGGTTTTCTCCTCTGTGAAAGCAGGAGGTGAGACTAGGTGGCTTCTAAGAGTCCTTTCAACTCTATCAATCACTCAATCCACAAGCATTTATATAGTACTTACTATTTGTTACACCCAGTGCTAAGTGATTAAGTGAAAAAGTAAAAACTGTCCCTGCCCTCAAGGAGCTGATATTCTACTGAGGGAGACTTAGAGCTGTATAGACATATGCAAAGTGCAAACAAAGCAGACCCAGAGCACCCTTAAAAGTGAAGTATCTGGGGCCCCTGGGAAATGCCTCCCATAAAAGGTGGCATTTGAGCTGTGTCTTTAAGGAAGCCTAAAAGATGTAGCTAAAGAGAGAAGGCTTTCCAGGCTTGGGGGACTGTCTGTACAAAGGCACAGAGATGGGAAATGGAGCATCCAGTGTCTAGGCAGTATGGCTGGATGGTAGAGAAGAATGTAAGAAAATTGGAAAAAGAAGAAAGGGACCAGATTGTAAAGAGCTTTAGGTGTCTAGCGGGTGTTTGTATTTGGTTCTAAAGGTAATAGTGAGCTCTTGGAGTTAATTGGGTAGTAGAGTGCTATGATTAGGCCACTCCTTTAGGAAAAAACCACTTTGGTTGGATTAGAGTGAGGAGAGGCTTGAGGTGAGGAGATAAGTCTGGAGGCTAGTGAGACTAGGTGAGACATGATAACATCTGGAACTACTATGGTAGCCTTGTGAATGGAGAGAAGGGGACTCATCCAAAGGGTGGTATAGAGATAGAAATGACAAGCTTTGGCAACTGGTTGGATATGTGGGAAGAGTAAGCATGAGGAGTCAAGAGTGACACTAGGATTGTGATACTGGATGACTGGAAGGATAGTGGTGCCCTCAATAGCAATAGGGAAGAAGGGTGAGAATTAGGGGTAGGGGAGACAATGAGAGAATGTTTTGGGCATGTTGAGTTTGAGATGCTTTTAGTTTATAGTTTACAAAGCACTTTCACATACATTATCTCATTTGATCTACGTGACTATTATGTGAAGTAAATAGCAAAAGTCTTATTCTCCTCCCCATTTCATTTTTAATTTTTTTCAATTAACCAAAATCCATCTTTTCTTCCTCTCATCTCCAAATTGAAAAAGAAAGAAAAACAAAGCCCGCGTAAGAAATAGGAAGAGTGATACAAAACATATTGTCTTAGGGATCTTAAAATATTAAAATATTAAAAAAAGCAGCTCAAGAGGCTTTTTTTTGGCAGTGGAGAGGGGAAGGAAGTAAAAATCTTTTTTTCTTCTAAAATTATTAAAAAAAACATTAAGCAGCTTATCTGATCTGATTTTTCATCTTTGTGGGACCTCTAAGGGTTTTAGAATTAACATGGATAAAGGTGCTTTTGGAGTCTTCAGCTTTATTAAAAGTACGTTGTAGAAGATTTAGACTAGGGTTTGTATTCTTTCTAAGATGGACACAAGTTCCTGAAAGATGAGAGAGAAAAGGTTAGCTTGGTCACATGTAGACAAGTCAAAATTGTAGGACAAGAATTTTCCCCCTGCATTGGCCACATCCAGAAAATACGTCTCAATGTGTACTCTGAGTCCATAGCTTCTCTGTAAGGAGTTGTATGACATGGTTCATAATGAATCCTCTGAAATTGTGGTTGGTCTTTACATTGATGAAAATTCTTAATTATTTCAAAGGTTTTTGTTTTTATAATATTGTTATTATTGAATATAACAACATTACTAGTATTGAATTTTTATTGTTCTCCTGGTTCTGCTATCTTCACTTTGCATCAGTTCATACAAATCTTCCCAGATTTCTATGAAACGGTACCCGTCATCATTTCTTAAAGTGCAATACTATTCTATCACATTTATATACCATAACATGTTTAGTCATTCCCTAGTTGATGGGCACTACCCTGGTTTTCAATTCTTTGCCACCACAAAAAAGAGCTACTGTAAATATTTTTGTACATGTGGATCCTTTTCCTCTTTCTTTGATCTCTTTGGGTATCAGTTATGGTATCACTGGGTCAAACAGCACGGACAATTTAGGAACTTTTTGAGGCATAGTTCCAAATTGCTGTCCAGAATGTTCTCAGCAATTTTTAGCCCCACCAGTAGTACACTAACGGACTTTTCTCTCTCCACTCCCCACTCCCCAACCCTTTAGCATTTATCATTTTCCTTTGTTTTTGCCAACTTTCCAATCTGATGGATATGAGGTACAACCTCAGAATTGCTTTACTTTTCATTTCTCTAATCAGTGATTTGGATAATTTTTTCTTATGGTTGTTGAAAGCATATGGTTTTTCTCTTGAAAACTGGCCTTTTCATATACTTTGACCATTTATCAATTGGAAATAGCTATTATTCTTAAACATTTGAATCAATTCCCCATTTATCTTTCAAGTGCAGCTTTTGTCAGAGAAGCTTGTTAGAAAGGTTTCTTCTCATTTACGTCCTTATCTTTAGCTGCGTTAGATTTGTTCTTATGAAAACTTTTTAGTTTTATTTGTTCAAAATTGTGATCCTCTGTGTCCTTTGAACTTTTGCCCTATTCAGGGACCTGACAGGTAATTTCTTCCTCTCTCTTCTATTCTGTGTATGATGTCGGCCTTTATATCTAAGTCATGTATCCATTTGGAGATTATTTTGTTATACATGGTGTGAATGTTTATCTATGCCTAGTTTCTTCCACACTGCTTTTCAGTTTTCCCAGCAGTTTGTGTTGAATGGTGAGTCCTTGCTCATAGCCAGAATCTGTAGTTTATCAAACACTAGGCCGCTATGCTCTTTTGCTTTCGTATAATGTGTACCCAATCAGCTTCACTGATCGACCTCCCTATTTCTTGTTGTTCAGTTATTTCAGTTTTGTCCAACTCTTTGTGACTCCATTTAGGGTTTTCTTGGCAAAGATACCAGAGTGGTTTACCATTTCCTTTTGCAGCTCAGTTTACAGATGAGCAAAGTGAGGCAAACAGGGTGAAGTGACTTGCTCAGTGTTACACGGCTAGTAAATGTCTGAGGCTGGATTTGAACTTGGGAAGATGAGTCTTCCTGCATTTAGACCTGCCATGCTATCTACTGAATCACCTAGCTGCCCTATTTCTCAACCAGCACCAAACTGTTTCGATGATTACTGCCTTGTAGAATAATCTGAGGTCTGATACTGCTAGGCTTTTTGATACTTTAGAATCATGTGATAGACCATGAATTGTCCCTTGGTCATATCTTTCCCCTTCCCCTTACTCCTCCCCACCCTGCCAACTACAGCAAGGGGGCAAGGTGCTGCATTTGATAAAAGAAGAGGCAGTTTTTGACTGACTCCCTCTTAAGTACATCTCACCAGATGAAATGATGTAACCTTAGTGAGCGGTAGAGAAGGATATCCTTTCTCAACCCTGACATAGTGGTTGTAAGAGTCCACACATGGAGTGTGGACTCAACTAACTGGGTTTAAACCAGTTTCCTGGTTGCTTTATCTTCTCTTATATGTTCCTTCCTTTACCATCAACTTTACAAGCATTAGAAGGTTTATAGTAATGGCAGTTGGTGTCTTCCCCTTCCCTGGCACCTGAGCACTGAGGGGCATAGAGAGAAAGTGCCTAAGCAGTGGCAGGTGTGGACTGATGCCAAGGAAAGGGCAAGTTTTGGAGGCAGGCCACCAGAAAGATCAAACTCAGCTGCTTGTTTAGACAATATTGCAATAGAAGTGAAATGCAATATGCTTAATTATCAGTCTTGCAAAAACTTTTATGTTCCATCAGGGACTGAGTATTAGCCTCCCAGGCTGATTGTACTAGTAGTAATAAATTAAGCTACTGAATTCTGTTCTAATCATTCTGTAATTCATACTATGATTCCTTTATGCTTAGCATTCCCTTTACTATGTAGGAATAAAAGACTCATTCTATTCCTCACTGATACTTATACATTGGGAACCTTTTTTAAAACTTTTCTCCCTTTCTCAAAACTTCTTTGACTTCAAGTTCTAACAATTGCTATAATTAGCAACTTTCCCCAGGATTCTGAGATGGGTTGATGAGCTAATGGGCATGAAAATGGGCAGCCTACTTCCTCTGTTGAGAGGTCAGGTTTCCCCAGTGTTGAACCTAGGCAATCCACAAATGCTGGCTGTATTCATATGAATATCAGGTGTCATATAAGCCTCTAGTTCCTATGCTAGATATACATCCCCCAAATTGTTCTTTTCCCCCATGAATTGATATGATTGTCTAGCCTTCTGATGTAGTGTCCTGAGGAAGGATCTACCTATCCATGTTCACTAATGACCCTGAAATACAATAACAACCTAATATATTTCTTCTTTAATAACAACTCATTTTGCAGTACTGCAAAAGGTGAAGGAGTACTAATGAGTCTATAGAACTTAGTCGCAGAATTACAGAGCTGAAGAGATCCTAGAGATCACCTTCTCTAACTCCTCCATTTCACAAGGGAGCAAATTTGAGTTCTAGAGAGGGAAAGGGGCCAGCCTGAGGACACACAGTAAATTAGTGGCAGGGTAGGAATTTGAACTCAGGTCCCCAGACGTTTGGGAGAGTGCTCCTTCCATTTATCCACATACCATGAGAATGCAAACCATCTTGTTGTCAATTTGGAATTAGGCTACTGGAGCTAGATTTTCATACCTCTACTCCTTCCCAAATCTATGCAGTTACCAAACTTGAAAATCTGGCTAAAAGGAAAAGTGGGGGAGGGAAGCATTTTTAATAATTCCTGTGAAAACTTCCTGCATGTTCAAAGGCAGCGATTTTGTCCAAGAACAGTCGGAACTATTGTTTTCCATTAGGAACTTTCCAAACTGATCACTCATCAGAAGTTGTTGTCTAGGGACTTGGATGAAATTGCCAGGCAGAGGGATTTGATAGATAGGATGCCTTCTCTACAGTGGCTGTCTTAAATTATTAATGAGGGAAGGGCTAACTATATGCTCTTTACTAATTAAAGGAAGCTTTCCTTGGGGAACAGTCACGCCGTTTCTTGGACTTTCAAAGCATTGTTCACAGAGTTGCTGTGTTATCTTCCAGATGTGGCTGAGTATGAGTAAGGGTGGGTTGGTAGGCTCGATTCTGATCATCTCCAAATTGCCCAAATTGCCAGCAGTCAGCCACTAGCACCACAGCAGCAAAATAAAGCAGCCTCTGTTTTTGTTTGTTGTGCCTGGACCCCAGTAAAGAAATCACAGCTTTTTTGCAAGTAAGTGCCTGAGTACTAGGCCAGTGGCACCAGCCAAGGGTGATACAGTCTCCAGGTCCAGCTCATGATGGGGCAAGGCAAGAAGAGCATAATCAGGGAAGCTGGGTCTCTCACTGTGAAGTTGGTTAACAGGACGGGGTGAAGTGTGACATAGTGTATTGGGAGGCTGTGGAGAACTCTCTGGGATCTAGCAACCAGGAGGAGGCCTGTGGCTGTAGCTGCTTTCACAGGTGCTTAATAACATCTGCTGCCTTTTAAGCCAGGGTTATTCAGACTTCCCAAGTCAGCCTTGCCCAACTTCTGGATTTCAAGGCTGCTTACTGCAGCTTGGCCTCGGAATTCATCCTTCAGCTGAAACTCCTCTCTCCAAAGGTACCAGTGATCTCTTAATTGGCAAGTACAATGGCCTTTAGTCAGTCCTCATACTCCTTGACCTTTCTGCAATCTTTGAATGTTGTTGGTCACCCTCTTCTCCTTGATACTCTCTCCTTTCTGGCTTTCCATGCTACTGTCCTCTCCTAGTTCTCCTCCTACTTGTTTGAAAGCTTAAGATGACTGTAAGACTTTGGGGACACCCTGGAATTTGGTGATTTCATCATCTCCCATGAATTCAGTTATTGTATATGCATATGATTCTCAGATCTATTTGTGCTTTTTATAATCTTCTATATATCACCGTTATTTGCATATATGCAACCCAGGATTTTAAGCTCATGATATTTGTTTTTGTGTGCCAAGCACGGTGCCTCGCATATAGAAAGTGCTAGCTGAATATTGGTAGAATTGAATTGAAGATGTCAGCTCTGTGGACATCCTTGTTACTTCTCTGTTTGTGTGACCAAAAAAACTCTTCTGACATGCCATTACAGGCCTGTTTTCTTTTGCAATTGCAATCACTTGCTCCCTGCTTATTACTCTGCCACTTGGAGGCATGGTGGGCTCTGGGCTTTCAGCCCCTCTCCGTGATAATGCATGCTAACTCGGTCTGCCTACCAACTGTGGCTTTGCAAAAGGTTATGCCGCATTTTGGAAGCCAGGCTTCAGGGCATTCTGAATATATTAAGCTCTGCAAGAAACATTTTGTTCAAAAGGTTTTAGATATAGATTAAGTCATTTTATTGGTTTAGGAAAGGAATCCTAAATTTAAACTTTCACTTTCTGGATCTTTGGTTGGTATTTAAAAGTGACTATAGGTGATCCAGCAGTTGTCTCCATGCCCCTGGTGTTTGTCCACATGTGCCCACTGCACCCAAAGATGAGTGGACTGTCTCCTGAACTGGCTTCTCCCAGCTACCAGAGGGGCAAGGGGAAAGGAGGCTTTAGTTTCAAAGGTAAATCAGGCAACTCTGGGAAGTGAGAGGCAAATAAATGATAGAGATTCACCTCTCTCCTTGTCGTCACATTCTCAAAGTTCCTTGCAAAGCCCAGGGAATGCTTTCAAAATAAATTCCTTGCAAAAGTAGCTGGGCAGGTTTTTGGTGACCTTGGCCAAAGAAGGTTGCCTAAGAAGAGAGAACCATTCTATCACACCTCACTTACCTCACTCCTAGGGTTTTCTCTTTGTCTGATCAGGCCTGCCTTCCATCTAGGAGGAGACAGTTGTAGTTCTTGGTCTTCTTTCAATAGGAGCCATTAGTTAAGCTTTTGAAGTTCCCTTAAAGGGGAGTTTTGCTTTGGTGAAGTTAAGGCTCAAGTCTGTTTGTAGCAGGATTGGGTAGAGGGAACAAGCATTTATATAGCACCTACTAAATGCCAAGCCTTGTGCTATGCACTTTACAAATATGATCTCATTTAATCCTCACAGCAACCCTACAAGTTAGGTGTTGATATTATCCCTATTTTACAGTTGAGGAAACTGAGACAAACAGAGGTCAAGTGACTTCCTCAGGGTCGCTCAGGTAGTAAGGGTCCAAGGCTGGATTTGAATTTAGGTCTTTCCAACTTCGGACCTAGCACTTTATGCACTGTGCCACTTAGCTGCCTGCATGGGTAAAGAGTCCAAGTCTGGAGGTAAGGGGGCAGCTTCTTCCATGCAATGCCTACTGCACTGATGCTAAAGTACCTTTGGTCAAGTTATTTCCTGTGACTTTCTGATATCCTCAGAGTGACAAAGCCAAACTCTTGCTTCTCAAAGGTAGTATGACATATTCTCACTGAAGTTCCCCTTTGACACACCTTGTCATGGTGTGATGTGAGCCTGACTTTTTGAAGGCTAGTTCAGAGAAGTGCAAGCTCTGGCCAAGCCTGGCAAGCTGGAGAGGCTCTGAGTTTGGGTCTATAATCACAGAATCTTACAGTTGGAAAGGGGCTCAGTAACCATTTAGTTCACCCCACGCTCACAAAGGAATCCCTTCCATAACATGCCCAACAAGTGGTCATCTAAACTCTGCTCAAAGACCTTCAGTGAAAGGGAACCCATGGCCTGTTGACACTGCCCATTCCACTTTTGGATAGTCCTGATTATGAGGAAGTTTTCCTGACATCAAACATAAATGCGTTTGCAATTGCCACATACTGTTGGTAGTTTTGCTTCCTAGAGGCCCAGGGATACATTTCAGGTCTGTTATCTAAGGACTAGCCTCACTAAGTTCAGCAAGGCTCATCACTTGGTTGGCTACAGAGTGACAAATTCTTTGGTAATAGCAACTCCACCAAAACCATCCACCAAGTCACAGGGATGTCATCTCTGTCAATAGAAGGAGGATCCATATGAATAAAATCCAAACCACTTGAAGTTTCTGACAAAGAAGAACTGGCCTTCAGCAGCCAAGTAGGTTGTTACCTGGTTTTCCAATAGCTTATGTTGTTTCACACCAAGCAAGATATAATATTTAAAGATAACAAGCTAAGTTAAGGGAAGAATTCACCCACTGCCATTTTTTAGGAGAGGAGGAAAGTGATTTCTCTGCTTTTTATACACAATTTTAATTTAGTAGGACAGAAAATTTTCAGGAAATAAGTAGTTTTTGAAAGGTTGAAATATTTGCTATCTTAAATGTCTCACTAAAATGAGATTATTTCATTGGTGGATGTCACATAGACCCCCCAGAATTTTTTTGTAACATCTCACTAAGTTATTAGAGTCTTTCTTTTCTATCTCAGGGAACTGGCTTAATTGGAAAGGCTCTGGGCTTTTTTTATTTTTTACAATCCATTTTTTTTAAAAAGCAGGATTAGAGTAAAATAGTCCTGATGTGAGTACTTCATTATCTGGCCTAATTTGTTGACAATGCATTAGGTTTTTAGCAAAGGTGCTGAATAAACCTTTTAACAGGCCGAGATGGGGTTTAGAAACACAAAGTCTCATTTGAAAAATCTAAATGGAAGAAAGCCTGTCAATTTCATTCTGGACCAAATGGAAAGCCATCAGTTGTGCTGCTCTACTATTTCACCTGAAAAAGCATAACAGTCTCATTTTTGTCTTTCCTAGGAAAGGCTTTTATCCTCCCATTCCCAGGGCCATTCCCTAGCAGGGGTCTTTTTATAAGCTTTTCAGGGTGAAAGCTTGAAAAGGTAAACATTGAGATTCACTAATTCTAGCTAATTATAGCAGATGGAAACCTAATGATTGTCTGGGTCAGCACAAAGGGAGAGGATATAATAATGATGGCTGACATCTCTATAGTGCTCTAATATTTATAGAGGACTTTACGTATACCAGGTGTCCCAGATGTCTTAGTACGATACAGCTTAGGCTATTAAAGCTTAAAGCTGTACTAAAACTTTTGGGATACCTTCTCTGTATTATCCCATAAATCTTCTATGAAGTAGGTACTACAGGCATTACTGCCATTTTGTGGCTTAGGTAACAGAGCCTCAGAGAAGTTAAATTCTTTGCCTGTGATTATACTACTAGTAAGTGTCCGAGATGCTATAGGAATCCAATTCTTCCTGATTCCATGTCTAGTGTGCTCTTGCCTATATCATACTGTCATTGCTTACTTGTCTTCGTGCTTTTGAACCTGTAAGTCAGAGTAGATTTCTGAGCTGTGACATTTGCCAAACTGCCTAAGGATCAGTTTTTTCATACGTAAATATTCTCTAAGGTACATTTCAATTCTAATATACTATGAGGCCCTATTTAGGCCCTCTGGTCTAGACCAGGGCTGTCCAAAATATGACCCGCGGGCCATGGGCCACAGTGCGATTTTATGTGGCCCGCCTGTGGGTTTTAATGTTCACGAGCAAAAAAAATAAAATAATAATTTGCATGGAACGTGTATTAGATTTTTTAATTCTATCACTAATAAATAATCTCGTTGATGTTAATTTTCTTTGGTATTTTTAAGCAGTTTTACAGACGGAACATATCACACAGAATTTTTAGTCGATCTATGGGATGTGTTCGGTCTGTATGATGTAGACTAGTCAGCATGTACCTACTGTTGTGTTGTCACTTTTTTGTTTTGTGTTTGCTTTTGCGCTTTGCGCCTTCACCTGTCATGTTGGTGATGCACATTCCCCCACTTTCTATTAGTGTACTATATTTTTTATTCTGGGTGCGGCCCTTGAATAATTATTTTATTTTAATGCAGCCCTAAGGTAACCCTGGTCCGGACCATGTGTCTGGAGTTTAAGTGGGCTGCTATGATATGACAGACATTCATTTTGGGCAGCACTAGACCCGTCTGGTTCTCACTTTTAAGTTGTTAGCCTTGAAAAACTATAGAAAGCATGCAGTTCCAGATATTTTTACACAACAGTTAATGTAACTTATTTATTTTTAGGGGTACTTATTTGTTTTGACAAGCATTTATTATCTCTCCCTACCACCACCCATGCACCCATTGAACAGGAAAAAAGAAAAAAAGAAAACTCTCCTAACAAACATGAATTAATTCCTACATTGGCTATATCTCAAAATATATGTCTCATCTTGCACTTTAAGTCAATCACTTTTCTGACAAGAGGTGGGTGGTGTTATTTCATTTTTCATTCCTCTGGACTAATGTTTATCATTGCATTTGTTAGAGTTATAAAGTCTTTCAAATTTATTTTTTTATAATGTTAACATTGTAGAAATCGTTCTCCTCGTTATGCTTACTTTACTCTGCATCAGTTCATGGAGGTCTTGCCAGTTTCCTCTGAAACTGTCATGTCCATTACTCCTTATGGAACAATAAATAATGCATTCACATGTTGTAATTTGTTTAGGTATTCTCTTTAGTTTCTAGTTTTAGCCTACTATAAAAAGAACTGCTATGATATTGTCGTGCCTATTAGTCCTTTTACCTTTTCTTTGATCTTTTTGAAGTATTGGCCCAGTAGTGCTATTGCTGGGTCAAAAGGTATGCACAGTTTAATGACTTTTTGTGTGTAGTTTCAAAATGCTTTCTAGAATGGCTGAACCAATTCATAGCCCTACCAAGACCCACAACTCTTTCACAATTGTCATTTTCCCTTTTTGTCAACAGCCAATCTAATGGGAATGAGGTAGGACTTCAGAATTGTTTTAATGTTCAGTTCTCTAATTATTAGTGATTTAGAGCATTTTCTTCATATTTTTATTGATAACAACTCTCTTCCTTTGAAAACTGTTCATATCCTTTGTTTATCTATTTGGGCACAACTCTGAGTTTTATAAATTTGAATCAGTTCCTTATATATTTTAGATATGAGACTTTTATCAAAGAAATCTGCTGCCAAGATTTTTTCCTCATTACCTATTTCCCTTCTAATTTTAACTTCATTAGTTTGATTTGTGCAAAACCTTTTAAATTTAATATGTTTAGAATTGTGTATTTTATCTCCTGTGATTCTTTGTCTCATTTGTTTGGTCATGAAAGCCAGAAATCTGAAAGGCAATTTCTTTTTTGCTCCCCCATTTTTTTAATGATGTCTCTTCTTTGATTAAATCATGTACACATTTGGAGTTTATATTGGAATACAATGTGAAATGTTGGTCTATTTATACTTGATTTCTATCAAACTGCTTTCCACTTTTCCCAGTAGCTGTTTTCAAATAGTGAGTCTTTCCCCTAATAGTTGAATTTTGGGGGATTTATCAAACACACTTCTGTTTGTTTGCTTCTGTATGTTATATACCTGATGTATTACACTCATTGAACCTTGTTTGTTGACCTCTACCAAATCGTTCGGATGGTCTTTATTGAAATTATGTAATTCACTTTGTAATGTGACAGTATAAAACTCAAACTTCCAATTAAATCTAAAAAATTTCATCTTGGGGGGAAAACTACAAAAATATATGTAATTAGTACTTGCCAATCTGTTTCCGTAATTTATATTCAGTGATTCAAGAGGCAGCATAGTATAATGGAAAAGTCCTGCATCTGGTGTCAGAAACAGTGGGTTCAAGTACTGGCTCTGCCACTTAATAACCGTGTGACCTTGAGTAAATCATCTTTCCTCTCTGGGCCTTCTCAACTATAAAATAAGGAGGTTGGACAGGATGATCTTTCTCTAAGGTCCCTTCCAGGGCTTACACTTTATGATCCTATGAAAATTACAACTTTCCCCATTCCATTTATAATTCCCCCTGAAGTTACATAGAGGAATACACCTTTGCCAATACCCATAACACTACAGGGGTTCATCAGAGGAAGAAATAACATACGGCTAAGGGGATTAGGGATGGAGAAAATTGTGTTTAAGTTGGGCGGTAAAGGATGGTAAGTATCTGAAGGCAAAAGGAACTGAATAGACAAAGATCTTGAGGTAGGAAATCCCAGCATGTTTGGGAAACACTGAGTTGTACAGTTTGGTTGGGCTATGGAATATGAGTGTAGGGGAACAATGAGAAATGAAGTCAGAAAAATGGGTTGGGGCTAGATTATGGAGAACTTTGAATTACCTAGGCCTCTATATGTACTTAGTGACCAGCCTTACTTGTTGACTTGCTAGTCTTCACTATAATACTCCATCTTCTGTCTCTGTGCCTTTATTCTGGCAGTATCCCATGGCTGGAGTGCACTCCCACTTCACTGCCTTCTCTTGGAGTCCCTTGTTTTCTTTAAGGCCTTACTCCTAAATGAAGCCCCTGAGATATAACATGAGTCCCTTCAGGGCAGCACACTTTGTCTTTGTAGCCCCACCAAGCAGGACAGCAAGTGTTTAATAAATTCTTGCTGGTTAATGAATGATTGATTGAATAAATGTTAGACTGAGTAATTAGATCATATAATAGAGGCATCTTTTTGCTCTTCCTGGAATGTACCTGCTGGTTTGCTATAGGTTACTATTCTCCAACATCTCCCTTACTTCTCTAGGCTTCTAGAGTAGGAAGGTAGGAATTGTAAGAGACCGTTTAGATGTAGGCTGAACCCAATGTCAAGCAAAAGATGGTGGGAACTAAAAGGGAGCTTAGAGATAATCTAAGCTAAATATTTCATTTTGTATACAAGAAAACTACGGCCCACAGCTAATCAGTGGCATGGCTGGGATTCAAACCGAGGCCTTCTGACTTCAAGTTTAGTGCTCTTTCCCATCGATAGTTGGTTGTCTGCAGCTCAGAGAAGTTGGGTACACCTAAAGATCAAGATTTGAGGACTATCTATCTAGAGGTGGTGGTTTAAGCCATGGATAATGATGAGCTTGGTAAGAAAGTGGAGAGAAAAGGAAGAAAATCAAGAACAGACCCTGGAGAAATACCTGTCTTAAGAGGTTGGGAATATGATGAACGGCTAACAAGGTAGAGCTAGAGAAGGAGGAGGAAAACCAGGAGAATGAGACTCCTGAGGCCAAGGAAAGAGAGAGGGTATCATAGGAGGAGGTGATAGTGTCAAATGGAGGGAAGAAGTAAAGGAAATTAAAGCCTGGGGGGAAAAAGCCAATGGATCTGGCGATTAGCAGAACGAAGTTACAGCAGAATCATGGGGGATAAAAGCCATGTTGTAAGAAGTAGAAGATAATAGAAACTTAGCAAGTGTTTCAAGAAGGTTGCAAGTTGAAAGGGGTGGGGAGAGAAAGGGGGGGGAGAGAAAGAGAGAGAGAGAGAGAGAGAGAGAGAGAGAGAGAGAGAGAGGGAGGGAGGGAGGGAGGGAGGGAGGGAGGGAGAGAGAGAGAGAGAGAGAGAGATTCATAGTATTATAAATTTAGAGCTAGAAGGGAGTACAAAGATCATCTATTTCTTCATTTTGTGGATAAGAAAACTGTGGAACTAAGGTTTAAAACAATTTAAAACAAGAATAATCAACCAGTCAACAAACACTTATTGAGTGTCTGTTATGTCCTGGGCACAGAGCTATGTATAGTGAATACAAAGACAAAAATAAAAATCTCTGTCCTCAAGGAACTTATGTTTTATCAGGGAGATGATGAATATAGGTATAGTGTATGCAAAATATATACCAAGTCAATATGAGGCAATTTTTTGGGAGGGATGGGCACTGGCCACTGGAGGAAGCAGCATAGTCTTCACATAGGACATAGTGTCTGAGCTGAACTTTGAGATAGAATGCGTCTAAACAAAAAAGAGGTAAAGAAAGAGCACTCCAGATATGGGAAAAATCATTGCCAGGGCCCAGAGAGAGAAGGTAGGATGTCATGTGGGAAGCAGAGAAAGAAGACTGTTTTGGTCGACTTGTAGAGTATCGAAAGCGGGATGATATAAAATACATCTGGGAAGGCAGGCTGCAACCAGACTCAAACACTTAAAATGCTAAATACAGGATTTTGGTTTTAATCCTAGAGCTAATAGGGAGCCACAGATATTTAACTAAGGGCAGCTAGGTGGTATAGTGGATAGAGCTCTGTGCCTGGAGTCAGGAAGAGCTGAATTCAAATCCAGCCTCAGACACTTACTAGCTGTGTGACCCTGGGCAAACTTCACTATACATGGCTAGCAAATGTCAGAATCAAGATTCAAAATCAGGTTGTCTGGCTCCAAATAGAACACTTTCTACTGTGCCATAATTCCAACACTATTATTTTGCAGATGGAGAGACGGTTCTCAGGTCACCAGACTCTCCACTAATACATATTTAGAGCCAAAAGGAACCTTGGAGATGGTTGTCTAGCCTCCTCATTTTGTGTAAAGAGAAACTTAGGCCCAGAGAAGGCCAATGGCTACACAAGGTTACACTGGCAATTAAGCAGCAGAATTGGAACCCATATCTCTTCTGATCTTCAGGTGGGCTTTTCCATCAAGCTCCGTCTTCCTCTTCTTTTTCCTTCAATCACAGTTTTTTTCAGAATAAATTTTCACCTGCATAGTAAAATGACTGTATGGACATGCATATTTAAACTATGTTTAATTGATTAATTAGTTTTGTGTTATAGTAAAGTATCTTACTGAATTGTATCACAGTGGAAGATGGCATCTACAAAAATCCCCAAATGGCATTTGTTGTGTTGTGGTCCATTGTGCCAGAGTATTTCCAGTAGATAACCCAAGAATCATTTTAAGGTAATGCATTTAAAAGAAACAATTTATTCGATACTGGGAGGTCTGGATCTTTTGGTGAATGGTTCTTAGAGCAGCCGAGGCAGAACCTGACAGTTTGGCTAATTCTTTATAATAAGGACACTAGCGCAATCAATAAACTGTCTCTGTAATTGAGCTGCCCGCTTCTGAATTTGTCAACAATAAAAACGAATGCAATTAGAAAGTAACTGGGGAAATAATCATAGTGGCAGCTCTAACGAAGACGGAGACCCTCTTGCAAACTCACTGTAATTAGTTTTTGTTTGCTAGGAAATCTTTTTGAACTCTGCAAAATGAGGGGCGATTTCATATCTGAATGTGATTGATGCTGCTCTGTCTCAGGCGTAGAGTAATTAGGGGAGAGAACCAAAAGAAATTCTCCTGGGTAAAAATAGAAATAATGAATACTGAGAAGAGTCACTGTCATCATCCAAAACAAAAAAAAAAAGTTGCATAATGAAATGTAGCACATTATATGTTATTTTTCATTTTTTCTATTCTGTCATCTAATGCAGGATTAGTGCAATATGCTTAATGTCCCTCATAACCCAAATCACTGCAAGAAACAAGCCTTGGGACAATAAGTTTCTCCAAGATTTTAACATCTCAGAAGATGTGATCTGTGTGATGGTACACACTTGCCCAGTGAGGCTACTTCTATTCCACATCCTTAGCCCAAAGAGTCCTGTTTGAAACAGAAGGATTGTTAACATTAATTTATTTTTTTGTACTTTACAGTTGCAAACCACCTTTGCTACACCATCTCATTTGACCCTCCCCATAGCCCTGGAAGGTTAATATCACCATTTTATCAGATGAGGAAACTGAGACCCCAAAAAAGTATTCCCATGGTCACCCAGCTAGTGAGTGTCTTAGTTCCTGGGTTCAATTCCCACCTCTGACATTCTATCCACTCTCTCTCTCTGTCTCTCTGAGTAGCATTTGCCATGATTTCTTATGTATTGCAAACCCTACCCAGGCCATCCAGAAGTTCCTTGAATCTTCTAAACTCTGAAATCCACCTGATAATCAGCCATAAATGATTGACAGCATTTAGGTGCAACATTTGGTAAAGCAATAGTGATTAGGCTCCATTACACATAGATGTATAATCTTGCCCTTGCCCCTTTTGTGTGCACCAACATTGCCAAATTCAGGACTTAATGTGAGTCTTCATACTTACTGCACATTGGAGACCCAGGAGTACTTTTGTTGATGGTTTCAATGTTTTTAAAAGAGGCATTTTCTGGACTTAACAGCATTACCTCAAGGTTTTCAGAAGACTTTTTTCAGTTCATGGATTCATAGGTCTAGAGCTGGAAGGGACCCTAGTTAAAAGCCATCAGATTCGACCCCTGAGTTTTATAGAGGTGGAAACTGAGGCCCCGAAAGGTTAAGTGACTGAACAGCAGAATTGGGATTTGAATCTGCATTCTTTCATCTCAAGTTTGTCACAGTGTCCCTTGTACCATACCATTTCTTCAATTAATAAGAAGCTACAGAACCTTTTTCTTCACTTTGACAGCAATCTACAGTGACACTATGTTGTGAATCAACACCTGGAATGTGAGAATGAAAGTGGAATTTTCTCTTTCTTACCAATGGTTGTGAAACTAACACTTCATTTTAAACTTCATTCATGCTGAAGGAAAAGGATTTATTTTGGAGGTTTTAAATTCTGACAATATTTGGAGAGTTTAACCTACCAAAGGAAAATGGAGCCCCCAAATATTGCTCTTTGGTGGTAAGAAATGCTCAGGTGGATGCTTTGAATGAGCATGTGGGCGGGCTTGAATTTGGTTGGGAAAAGGATAATCTGAGAAATAAAGTCAAGGATATTCCTTCCTCCCATCGTGCTGGTACCTACATCCCAGCAAGATGACCATTAGTTAGAATGAAGAAGGTCATCTTTCTCAAAGATTTCCCTAATAAAGGCCATTGAACCTGGTAGGTTCTTTCAGTCCCGTGCACAAGGACGTTTATATTCCTTCATCTCTAAATTTATGCTTCTCCAATCTCTATGTTCCAAGTGACATGCAGCTGTGCACCATGGGGCATTGTGTGTGGTCAGCTAGGGCATAAAATCTAAACATCACCAAGATGCTTGGGACAGCAGGGTGAGTGCTAGATTTGGAGTCAGAAAACTTGGGTTCAAATCCAGTTTTAATAATGCTTGTGTGAAGTAGGGCAAGCCAATTCACCTGCTTGGGACTCAGGTTCCCCATCTGTAAAATGAAGGGGGATTGGAAGAAATAACCTCTAGGGACCATTCTCACTCTAAACCTAACACTGATAACCTGGAACTGTGACTGACTCTGGTTGGTGGCCTTGGGGCAGGATGACACGGAATGGCTTCTCTGCTCACATAAAACTCACAAAGAGTACAAAGAACACGTGACATGGGACTGCTGCTTCCAGGGTTTTAGCTGGGCCCAAGACAATCTCATGTGGATTGAGGCTTGCTTTTTTCCTTCACATTCAGAGGGTAGGCCCATCATTTAGATTTTCCCCCTTGCCTGTTGTGCTGCCAGCCATGGCTGATCATTGTCTGTCTGGGTGGGGGGCTATGGTGGTTCTTGATGCAATGGAGGTAGACCCCAGGTATATGCATAATGGTGACGATGATGACATAATATATATATATATATATATATATATATATATATATATATATATATACGTATAACATATAATGATATAATAAAGCTAACATTTATAGAGAGTTTTAAGGTTGGCAAAGCACTTTAAGTCAAGTTTACTTATTTTATCTCATTTGATTCTCACAATGACCCTGGAAGGTAGATGCTATTATCATCCTCATATTACAGATGATGAAATAGGTAAACAGAAGATTCAGTGACTTGCCCAGGATCACATGGTTTAGAAGTATCTGAGGCACGATGTGCTCTGTCTTCCTGATCTCTGGCCCAGGGCTCTATCTACTGTACCATTTAGCTGCATATACTTTGTTAGCCAGGGAAGCTAGGTGGTGCCATAGTGCATAGAGCTCTGGGCCTGGAGCCCAGAAAACTCCTCTTCCTGAATTCAAATCTGGCCTCAGTCACTTACTAGCTGTATGACCCTGGGCAAGTCACTTCACCTTGTTTGCCTCAGTTTCCTCATCAGTAAAATGAGCGAGGGAAGGACATGGCAAAGCACTCCAAGTATCTTTGTCAAGAAAACCCCAAATGGGGTCACCAAGCGTCAGACACAACTGAAAAATGCCAGAACAAAAACACTTTGTTCTTATACATGCCTATATCACATATTTGCCAGAGTTCATAGTAAGATTAACTTGCTGACTCCATTGGAATTTCCATTCTTGGATCAGGGCTCATGTTGGGCTCCTAATGGCTTTCTCTACCACCACCCCTGCAACCTTCATGGTGCATGGTTTACTTTATATGATGCCTGGATAAATCCATGCCAGCCATGTTTCTAACCTGTGTGCAAAGGGGAAAACCATACTTGTATTCTAGAAGTTTCATTTCCTCTTTACCAAGTTTGTATAGAAATGTGGCCTTATTTCTCTGTAACAGATGTACACAGCAACCCAGAGTGGTAAACCAACTGTCTGAATTTTGATGTACTTAGAATTGCTGCAATTAGGTAGCTAAACCCAGATAGAAGGCCTAGAGCTCTTTGTCCCAGGAATAGTCTTTATATTGGCTTAACAAGGAGAATTTGTGACATCATCCCTGCCATCAATTGGATTAGGCAGTATTCCCAGTGCTCTGGTTTGCTGGCTTTTTTTTCCTACAAGTAATTAGTTTTAAAAAAAGTCAAACAAATTCTCTTTTTCTTCACTGTGAAAGAAAGCTATTAATGCTTTGGGGGAGTTGAGTCTCACCTGGGGAAAAGGGAAAGTATATTTATTAAGTTGTTACCTGACCCATGAGCTAGCATTGGACTTCGGCAGCCATATTGCACAAGGATAGACTCCTGGGGGAATTTGCAAGGGGCTAAAAATATTTGTTGGGAAATGTCAGTCGCCACACTTGGGAAGCCCTCTGTTCATTCCTTGCATGGTAGAATCTCTGAGGCCTTTGCAATGGACGTTAGGAAAGAAACAAACCACCACCTTCTATTAATTGTCAAAAGCAATAATTGTGGGAGAAATGGAAGACGTTAGTGTTACAGACCTGTCTTTTGTCTCCGGACTCTTATCAGAGGAAAACAAAGCAATTTGATATGGTTAATGGGATACTTTAAACAGCAATATTTCTGTTAATGGGTGCTTTTTTCCCCAGGAAAACTATTCCTTCTGGCCACTTTGCTCTGCTTTCGTGCTGGCTCCTCAGTCATTGCACAGTGCCTTTCTAAATATTCTCTTGTCTTTCTTGAGCGTCATCAGGTGCAAGGCCCTGGGCATTTTGGCTTTTGCCAGCTAAGTTTGCTCTCATATCAGTTACTTATGCTTTAGAATCCTATCACATTAGAGCTGGAAGGTACTTTAGACTCTGAGCCCCAGAGAAGAGAAGTGAGCAGCCTGAAGCCCCACAGTGGGTGGGTGAGGCTTGTCTCCAAATTCAAGGCTTTGCTACATGACCCAACCACTACTGCGATTCTATTTCAGTATCAATTCTTATCTAGGAGTCTCTTAGAAATTCTAGGAACCATCCATTCTTTTAGGAAATGCTGTGATATCAAGGTCAAGAATACTCTGCTCATTATGGCATCAGCTTGTCCTGAAGCAGCAGGGCACCCTGAGGAAGAGACAGACAATATGTACTAGGCAAGTCAAACCACCACCATCACCTCAACCACCATCTCCCCTTGAACCCTGATGGAGACAGTCCAGGGCCCTGAACCTAAGAGCTTTGGGAATAGCAGTCACGCCCCCCCCAACCATCACTCCCACAGCCATCACTGAAGGGAAAAAATGATTGTGGAGAGGTGGTCCACCTTCCATACCACCGCCATTAACTGCTGACCAGCTGCCACCAAGAGTCAGTGGCAGCCTCCAGCCTTGCTGACTACCAGTCCTGCTCCAGCCCAGCTCTCACAGCCATCAGGGAAACAATTCCTATGGAGAAGGGGTCAATCATCCCTACCAACAAACAAACATCTGCTACCCACAGGGCAGGCAAAACAGCCTAGCTAAGGCAGCAAGCAACCCTGAGGGACAGACAAGAGGCCTGAGAAATCAAACCACCATCACCTTTCCCTCCATCCTCCAGGCACTGATGGAGAGAGCCCAGGACTCTTAGCTCAGAAGCCTTGGGAAGAATAATACTCCCAGCCTGGTGTCCCCAGCCCTCGATCAAGGATGGAGCCCCCGTGGAGATCCAGCCTTGGTCCGGCAGGGCCTACAGCTTCACATAAGGAAGACCCAGAAAAGCAAGTTCTTGCCCCCAAAGTCTTTGTCTCTGTCCTATGGGTCAACCTTAGAAACAGATATGATTTTATCAGTAAAAGTGACATTAAAGAAGAAGCATTACCATCTACTTTGCTAATGTACCCTAAGGACCACAGGACCTCTACAGCTGATATGCAGATGAAATCTTCATATATTTTGCACCCCCTCATTAGAATGTAAGCTCCTTGAAAGCAAAGGCTGTCTGACTTTTCTGTTTGTATCCCCAGAGTTTTGCACATAGTAAGTGCTTAATAAATGCTTTACTCGTTCATTCAACAATTATAGGCATTTTGTATACAATAGGTATGCCTATCAATTTCATACTAAAAGAACACCTTTGTGGTCAGTGAGATACTTTACGATCCAACAATACTGGCCTTCTTGCTTTTCCTCACATATGATATCCACTTCCAACTTCCATGTCCTTTCATTGGCTATCCTCCATGCCCAGAATGTTTTCCTTCCTCACCTCCATTTTCTGACTTCCTTGGCTTCTTTCAAAACTCAGTGTTAATATCACCTTCTGAAAGAGGTCTTCCCTATTGGTCTCCCTACCCTCCAACCAAGGGCCTTCCCTCTCAGATTACTCTTCACATTTAAATTTTATATATATATATATATGTAATATGTACATAGTTGTTTGCATGTTGTCTCCCTCTCCTACTAGAATGTGAGCTCCGTGAGGGTAGGGACCATGTTTTTGCCTTTCTTTGTATTGCTTACCACAGTGCCTAGTGCATAGTAGGTGCTTAATGCTTGCTGACTGACTTCCTGACTCCCGAGTCCGCAGGAAGGAGCTTTCTACAGACCCTCTAGATTCCAGAGTACTACTCTTAAAGCATACAAAGGACCTTGGAGTACCTAGATGCAATAGCACCTGCTGCCAAGGGAGATGAATGAGCTGCTCGAGAAGGTCAACCCAAAGAGAAGATGAGTTGTTCTGTCACGTTCATAGGTGACAGTGACAGATGCCCAAGCTTACAGAATGTGATAGAAATTCCCTTGAGCTAGAGGAATCAGGAAAATACCACATTTTCTTTGCCTTTAAAAAAATGCAGATGCTATTTTAGATTTCTTACAGAAAAATTGCTGCCTTGGGAAGATGGGAGAACTGCCTGTCTTGGTAAAGTGCTACACAAGAGTTATGTTTTGTAGCATTCACTATACCCCAGGGAAGTGGAGCCAAGGATTCTGTGCTCTGTATCTACCCTACTTCTGGCATAGTAGAAAGTTGGTCCTTAGGGATGGCAGACCAAGAACATACTTGGAAAGCTGCTTCAACTGGGATAAGTGACTGGCAAGACCAGAGAATCATAGCTTTAGGCTGGAAGGGACTCTGCTGATTGTCCAGCACATGTCATTGTTGTCCCCATTAATTTGCCTGAATCACCTCTCTGCCTAATGTAAATATGACAAGTTCTTTAGGGACCTATGGGCAATCTCCTTTTTTCTGTTATTCTCCAAAACTGCTTGGGGCCCAGATTCATGATACTCTGTATTGGCTCAGCCCCCATCCCACTGGAAACTCCTTCCTCTTAAATCCAATTGTTATTAACTCACATAGACCTTAAATCATGGTAAAGAAAAACAGTTTTAATTGGATTAGAAAAAAATCATGCCAACATCAAGGAACAATAGGTGTATATAGTATAAATGTCAGCAGGCACAATTACTTCCCCAGGCCAAGGTTCTTCTCTCCCAACCATGACCAAGGCCCACATGACTGGGGTACTATCAGTTTGGGGTTTACTGGTTAGGGGTCTGACTCCTGTCATGGAGCAACTCTCAATTTAGAGCAAACGGATGAGGTGGGGGTAACACTTGCTCATTCCCATTGAAACTCTGTAATCTTCATGTTCTGGAAGCCATAATACTCTGTAAGAACACTGCATCTGCATAGGAGACCATGGCTTCCCAAGGACTAGAAGACCACTATCCAGATATCATTGGGAACTTTGAAAGGAGGCATCAGTGCTCCATCAATACAGCTACAGCAGTACTCACTATCCAACTTTGAAATGTCAAAGTCTCCAAACTCCACCAGGATGAGTCTTCCCATCCTATTTTTGCCCTTCTGGTTTTTCTTCTTTTCCTTCATATTAATTCCAATGGCCAGTGATCATAGAAACCTCCTATCACTCTGTGTGGATGAATACCCACAGGAAGACTCCACATTCAGTCTGTATCATCAGATGCTATATCCCATATGTGAATAAATTTGACATCATTGGGGCCCTTTGACAGCACCTGAACAACTGGTGTTTAGTCCCCCAAGGAAGGGGTGTCTAATTCTGCTTTAGGGAAATTGGAAGGACAATGGGGATGAGGTGAAATTTGTTATTCTTTCTGAGAAGAGAAAATGATACTGACTCTTGGATCTTAGATCAGAAGTGAAGATACAGAGAAGAAAAAGAAGGTGTGTGTATGTGTGTGTGTGTGTGTATATTTCTGAGTATTCTAAATTCCTTGGAATCACTGGTACTGAAGTCTGTAAGGTTGGCTGTGGTGTGGGATTTAAACAGGAAGAGAATTTCTAGTTTCTGTCTACCCACCTATTTTCTAACCATTGTCCTCCTATCCCTTAGTTTTTACCCTCAATCCAGATAAATTAACTGACTCCCAGCTCTCTGGCTTCATCTCAACCAGGCCTAATGTTGTTTGGGTTGTCCTCAGCCCTACTTTTCCAGCTCTGCCTTTGTCACATTTGGTATGTATGACAAGTCATTTCTCTCTAGGGATGGAGGATTGAGCTCAGATGTGAATGCAGAGACAAACCCAAGGCTAAATCTGGGGCCCCACTCATCCACACCCGGTTTTCCCTTTTCATTGTTGACTGTTTATGAGCTCCAGGGCATACAACTACATATGTTGTTGGGCCCACCCAGGAAATCCAACACAGATACAGAGATGAACCAGAAATCCCCAGGAACCCTAAACCACCATGACTATATCACTATTTTTATGGACTTCATGTCATGTACTCTTTTCTCAGTAAGCTATTAAGTTTGGGAAAGGTTAAGGAATTTACTAGTGCCATTCTTCAGAATATCCCCTGCTTAAATATTTTCCCCAGCGCATCCCTGTTTGGGGCAGAAGTTGCTGAGAGTCATGTCTGATTCACAGCCACATTCGTGCCCTCATCCTAGCTCCTCACCCACTAACATCATTGTAACCTGAAATTATTGCTGGACCTAGTGCTGACATGTACTATCTGCTACTATCTTGCCTTTCTTTTAATAAAACATAAAACTATACTCTGCTCTGATCAAACTGTCTCTGGAGTACTATAGTCAGTTCTGGCTACCACCTTTTAGAAAGGATGCATACAGAGTAGCACCCAAGAACGGTGAAGGACCTTGAGTCCCTGCGTATGAGAATCATTTGAATAAAATGGAGATGTTTAGCCGGGAATGAAAAAAGGTTCAAGGAGGATGTGGTAGCTGTGTTCAAGTATTTGAAATATCGTGCTGTGAAAGAGGGATTCGATTTGTTCATTTAGGTCCAGAGGGCAGAAGTGGAAGCAATGGGTGGGACTTGTAAAGCCACAAATTTAGGTTTACTTTAATGAAAGCCTGCTAATAGTTCAAGCAGAGTGGGATGGGCTACCTTGGGATGTAGTCGGTTCCTCCTCACTGGAGGTTTGTGAGTAGAGGCTGAATTGCCACTTTAGTGTGTTGTGCTAGGGATTCTATTTCTGATACGGGTTGGAGTTGATGGCCATTGGCGTTCCCGCCAACTTTAAAATTCTGTGATTCTGTGATGTCTTTGACTTGGCTGTTAACTAAGGACGATGCTAAACTAAGGAGAACCCAGAGGAAGGAAATTATGATGATTAAGAATTTTGAGTCCATGCTATAAGAGAATTGGTTGAAGGAAATGGACAGGTTTAGCCTGGAGAAGTGACTATTCAGAGCAGGTGTTACAGCTCTCTTTAAGTTGAGCTGTCATAAGGAAGAGACATTAGTCTTGTTCTGCCTGACCCTAGAGGGTAGAATAGGAGAACAGGAGAAATGGGTGGAAGCTGCAAAGAGAGAAAGGGAGGATTAAAACTTCTTATCTGTTAGAGTCCTCCATAATCCGCCCCAGGAAATTGTATGTTAGTGGAGATCTTCAAGCAGAGGGTGGGTAACCACCCATTCTTTATCCTGTCTCCCAGTGTTGTTTTGAGGATCAGATGAGATGATATTTGTAAAGCACATAGTAGGTGCTATTTAAATGCTAAATGATGATGGTGAGTAGAATAGATGGCTTGCTGAGCCATCCATTTCTAACTAATTGAGTTTCTGTAATTCTTTGACTTACCCAGTCAGTTAATTGGTTGATTGAACAAAGATGGCCAAAGCATTTGATGGCCCTTTTAGACATCATTCCAAAATGTATTTCGTATTCTTAAGCCTAGAGGAGACAATTTCTTGTTCTTGCTTCCAAGGCAAGTCAGTGAGAACCTCATGATTGGGCTTCAGAAAGGTGACCTACAGAAAATGGCCATTTCCTACTTTTGGACTAACTTTTCCCTCATGGCAAATTCCCAGTCTTTTCTCCAAATGTATAAGGCTGAACTTAACCTCCAAGTGATGCTCTCTCTGCTCGCCACTTCTCAGTTGTTCATAGTACCAAGGAGTTTTTCATTATTGTCTATCCAGTATGTACCACCTTTCAACCTTCCCATTCCTCACCATGACTGGACATTCTATCAGCTAGCTCCATTAGTTAAAGTGTAGCAAAATGAAGTTGTCAAGAACACTATGCTGCACTTAAATTAATTGGATTTTCTGCTCTGAATTGGGAACATGAGAGACATATTAGATGGAACATGCCAAAATGCTAAGGCAGCATGAGGGACGCCATCTGTCACAATATTTTTCTAGTTATTTTAATCTCCTGTTCACTTAAAATTATGTTTGCTTAGAACTTGTATTTTCATAGAGGAAGTCTATTAAAGCAGGAGGTATAACATTCATTATCCCATTCGTTCCTCCCTCTGCTTAGGAGAAGATAACCTGGATAAAAAGAATCCTTTTCGAAGGTATACATCTAAACCATCCAGTGGAGATGGCCACCAAGGGTCTTCCCTTCCCCCTTCTCCTTTCCTACCTTGTCCTTCCCCCTTTCGTTCTTCCCTCCCCTCCCCCCCCCTTCCCCTTGTAGTCTTGATGTAATGGAAAGTGTTCTGAAAGAGTCAAGTGATCTGGGTTGGAATCTTGGCTCTGCCACTTAATAAAGTGACCTTGAGTAGGTCACTTTACTTCTCTGTCCCTTGATTTCTTCATCTGTAAAATGAAGAAGTTAGACTAGATGGCCTTTAAGTTCCCCTCAAACTGTGAATCTACATATTCTGCCATGCCTGCCCATGTATAAATTCCTTTGTAAAAACTGTTCCTTAGCTTTGTGGTTGGGACAGAAATGGATCTAGATATATTTCAGAGGCATAATTCTAATAAGGGACTGTTAATCATACTATATATTTTAATTAGGCTGGTGGTTCTCAAAACTCTTTGGTCTCAGGACCACTTTATACTCTCAGAAATAACCCCCCTAAGAGTTTATTTTTAGACATGTTATCTCTATAAATATTTACCATATTAGAAATTAAACCAGCTTAATATTATTATGCATATAATTTGACCTTGCAGACCCCCTTAAAGGGGTCCCTCGCTGATGCATTGAGGACCGCTGGACTAGACGTTCACATCAGCATCACTTTGGGGAGGGTGAATTCATTAATTCATGGCTAGACCATTATTTGGAAAGCTGCTGAGTCATTTCTTTCTGCTTATGAGAGTGAGAAAGTATTCAGATGTTATTGTTTCTTGTCAGAAGAGAGACTATATTATTGAGCTTAATTCACCGTCCCTTTGTTTACCTGAAATTCTCCAAAGCTTTCCCATGTGCTGAAATCCTTTCCCTGAGGAATATTTCAGGGTAAGGTTAATACAAACTACTCTGGGGGAAGAGATAAAATGTTGACATTATACAGGCTCCATAAATATTAAAGAATAAATAAATGCGGTAATAAAGACACACTTAAGAAATATAAGCTCAGCTTCTAAAATATAGAAAAATGCTGAAATTATGATTTGGAATTGTTCTTGGAAAAGAATAATAACAGTTCATGTTTATATAGTAGTAAATGGTGGTTGTATGGTGCTATCATGTGCCTTGTGACAATTTAGTCTCTGAAATAGGTAGAACAAGCATTATCAGACCTATTTTACGGATGAGGAAAACTGAGGCTTACAGAGTTGAAGCAACCAGATTATAAAATGCCAGCATTGAAGGAGGCCTTAGAGAACATCTATACAAGCCCTCCCATTATAGATGAGGAAAGTGAGGTCCTAAGGGCTAAAATGACATGCCCAAGGACACACAGCTAGTAAATGGGAGAGCAAATAATTCAACTCAGGTCTTGTGATTCTAAGTCTAGTAGACTTTTCTGGCTCTTAAAAACGTTGTATTGATGATTGGTTTTTTGAGATCCTTTTCTCGGTGACTACTTGCAGTGTTTTTTCTTTGACCCGAAAACTCTGGGTCTTTCAAATGACATTTCTTTATGTCTTCAGTTTGGGGGTTTTGGGGGGGAGGGTGGTGGCCAGTAGATGGAATCTTCCTATTTTGCCCTCTGTCTCTAGTAGTTTGAAGGAGGGTGTATATAATTTCTTGAAATGCGGTATCCAGATGGGAGATTTTCGAATCATGTTTTTCAAGGAGTCCAGTGATTCGTAAATTATCTCTCCTCATACCGATTTCCATTTGTTTTTGACCATAGCCATTTCACTTGATATTCTAATTTTTCTAGCCTTTTAAATTTATTCATTTTTGTTCTTGTTGTTGAGGCAATTGTGGTTAAGTGACTTGCCCAGGCTCACACAGGTAGTGAGTGTTTGAGGCTAAATTTGAACTCAGGTCCTCCTGACTCCAGGACTGGTGCACTATCCACTGTGCCACCTAGCTGCACGTGAATTTATTTTAATGTTTCTTGTTGCCATGTTGAATTATGTTTGCTTTCTTCTGTTTTTCAGGGTATTGATTACTTGGGTAATGATGTCTACTTTTTCCTCTAAGCTGTTCATTTTCTTTCTAAGTGTACTGATTTCATATTTCATCTCTTGTTTTAGTTCTTCTTTAATTTCTTTCAGCCCCTCTAGGAATCTTTGTATCCAATTCATTCTTTTATCTGAGGTTCTACTTGTGATTATTTTGGAGTTATTTCCTTCTTCTGGGAGTTCATCTTGGTATTCTTTTAACCCATAGTATTCAAGACAGTAGGAGTTTTCTTCTCTTTGATCATGTCTACAATTTTAATTTTTGGATTAGGACTTTATACTAGGTCCAGGTTCTGTTCCTCCTGAGTTGTTGAATGGGCTGGTTAGGCCAAGGCTCTATTTTCCATCGTTGTCCTATTGTGAGATGTTATTGTACAGGGGCCAGGTTCTGCCCTGCTGAAGTCCAGAAGTTGCTGCCCTTTAGTTCTGGACAGGAGGTTACCTGACGCCAGGCCCTGTCTTCTCTCACTGGCCTTGACCTGGGATCATAATCCTGGCCTTCAGATTGGAAAGTAGATTCTACTATTAATATCAAGACCCATCCACTGTCTTCATTTTCAGCTTCTGACTGCCTCCTGGAGCATCTCCTTACCTCTGTTTGTCCTAGCTTTGGTCTGATTCCCTTGTGTAATCACCTGTTTGGAAGTCCATAGCTTTACAATCAGAGCCGTCGGAGTATCCTCTTCACATGTTAATACTATTTCTATTTTGGAACAGTCCTTCTAGATCATATAGTCCAACCTCCTCATTCTGGAGTGGACTTCTAGTGGGGAAGTAACTTGTCCATAGTCACACAGGGAGTAAGTAACAGAACCAGGAATTCTGCCCATGTCTTCTGACTTCAAATTCAATGTGTTCTAGGTTGAGTTGGGGATATTGCTTCTCATCGTCAGCCTTTCTTCTTGTTTGATGTTGATTTGAATGTTCTAACCAGTTGATGATGTGACTGCACACAGACGTCTGATTTGGGAATAACTCCCACATTGGTGCTCAGTTACAGGAAGGATAATAAAAAAGCTAGTTCTGGAGTGCCTTACTTTAAGGTAACCAGATAGGGAAAATGCAGAGCTTCAATGGACTAATTGTATTATAGGATGCATTGCAGGAACCACATAAATACTGAGCTCCCCTAAATACATTTTTAAAAAGGTTTGATTTACAAAATAATAGGCTTATAATGTTTGAAGGACTCATCGGTTACATAAAATGTAACATGCCTGCACTTTGGAACTTATTGAAATCTTGCTTAAATATATTGAATATGTGAAACCTGATGTAGTCAAGATTCTCAAGCGGCATTTCAAATGATTCATAACATTTTCCCTGATTCTTGGCCTAAGGAAAGGCAAATTTTCCTTCCATGAAACTTTTACAACTAAGGAAACAAGATACCTTGGTTACATTCAGAGCTTCGTCAAGAGGTGGTAGAAAAATATAGAATGAATGAAAAAGTGTGCATGCAGTCTTCACCAAAACAGCATTGAGGTTGTGGTTTCACAGGCACCAGATTGAAACTGTGAAGCTGTGTTTTCAAGAAAGACAATGGTTCTTTAACGGAAGCATATGCCATTCCTGGGCAAGTTGCTTACAGTTATTACTTCACCTTTGCTCTGCATGGTTAAATAGAACAAAATTGAAATGTTATATTTGACTGAAATATGTACTTGAATCTGGTTAGCCTGCCCTGTAAAAGAAATGTGGATTTTAGAGCTGGAGGGGGCTGTGAAGATCCTCTTGATCAGCCCCCTTGTTTTACAGATGTGATGTTTTTTCTGGTTATTGCCAAAGAGTTGCAATCTCAGACTTGGAAGGGACCCAAAGGTCATACTTGAGCAAGAGTGTTCTGGGTGGGACCTAATTCAAAATTCAGACAAGTATAGTGATTCAGTCTTGGGAATAGGATGTAATGAGATACTCATGGGCCATGTAATCTTTAACAAAAGGATGTTTACTCAATAGTAGAATGGATGCAACATTGATTCAGATGGACACAGCTCCCCTCTGCTCTATATCTCTTATGGCAGCAACACTCAATTAAAAAGGTATGTTGACTCTCCTAGCAACAGGGATTCAATCAAATGTGAGGAGATCTGACTCCTCATAGTCTGGGCTTTTTATTCCTCATGTGGTCAGGAAGCCATGCCAATGATTCAAGTCCTAGGCCCCCAGACCAATCAAGTCACAAGGATGGCCTCTGACTTTTCAAAGGAAAAAACAGCCCCCTAGCCTACACAAAAAAGCTGTTCTCCACCCCAGGGAGGATGTCTCCATTACCTCCTGAAACAGACTATTTTACTTTCGGATAAATCTCATTTTTAGGAAGTTTATCCTTACCTCAAGCCTAGATTTGTTCCTTTGCCACTTTCAGCCATTACGTTAGTTCTCTGTGTGAGGCCAAGCAGACTAGACACCCCTCTTTTTCACAACAACCTTTCAAACATTTGAAGGCAACTTTATTAGGATCACCCAAAGGCTGCATTGATGTTAGAGTGGTCTTAAGAGTATTCTGGGGGGGGTGGAGCCAAGATGGCAGCAGGAAAGCAAGGACTTGCTTAAGCTCTCCCTCAAATTCCTCCAAGCACCTGTAAAAATGGCTCTGAACAAATTATAGAGCTGCAGAACCCACGAAATAGCAGAGGGAAACAGGTCTCCAGCCCATGAGAGCCTGGATGGCCGCGGGGAAGGGTCTATCACACAGTGCTGAGAGTGGAGGGCAGCCGAGTGTGGGCTGCACTGGGACAGACCAGACCTGGAATCAGCCAGCCAGAACAGGCCTTGGAGCCATGAAACAGTGAGTGGTGGCAGTTACCAGACTTCTCAACCCACAAACGCCAAAGGGCAGGTTAGAGAGAAACTGTGGCATCAAGTTCAGAGCGGTCTGGCTGCCAGCTCTGGGGGTGGAGGAGGTGGTGCAGCGGTGGCAACAGTAGCAGCAGCCGGAAGCTCCTGAAGCTGCCTCCAGAGCACCAGCATCAGTGGCTTCCCGAGTCCCTGGCTCACACGGTGGGAGGAATCTAGCAGCGGATCAGAGAGGGAGTGCAAGGAGCGCTTTGTGGGCACAAAGGCAGAATCTCTTGCTGTGCCCTGCTTGGATCTGTATTGTGGTCCTGGTTGGTGGTTCTTGGGGGAGGAGGAACACTGCTGTGACAGAGCCTGGGGTGATGGTGGAGTAGAAGTAGCTCTGAAAACAGCAGTGTTTGGACTCTCTCTCTACTCTACAAGCAGTCATATCCTGACAAAAAGCTCAAGGGTCAAGTAGTTGGCTGGGAATGTGAACAGGCAGCAAAAACAAACTCAAACTCAAACTCTAGATTCCTTTTTTGGTGACAAAGAAGATCAAAACATACAGCCAGAAGAAGTCAACAAAGTCAAAGAGCCTACATCAAAAGCCTCCAAGAAAAATATGAATTGGGCTCAGGCCATGGAAGAGCTCAAAAAGAATTTGGAAAAGCAAGTAAGAGAAGTACAGGAAAAATTGGAATGAGAAATGAGAGTGATGCAAGAAAACCATGAAAAACAAGTCAACAACTTGCTAAAGGAGATCCCCAAAATACTGAAGAAAATAACACCTTAAAGAATAGACTAACCCAAATGGCAAAAGACCTCCAAAAAGCCAATGAGGAGAAGAATGCCTTGAAAGGCAGAATTAGCCAAATGGAAAAGGAAGTCCAAAAGACCACTGAAGAAAATACCACCTTCAAAATTAGATTGGAGCAAGTGGAAGCTAGTGACTTTATGAGAAACCAAGATATTATAAAACAGAACCAAAGAAATGAAAAAATGGAAGACAATGTAAAATATCTCATTGGAAAAATCACTGACCTGGAAAATAGATCCAGGAGAGATAATTTAAAAATTATTGGACTCCCTGAAAGCCATGATCAAAAAAGAGCCTAGATACCATCTTTCAAGAAATTATCAAGGAAAACTGCCCTGATATTCTAGAACCAGAGGGTAAAATAGAAATTGAAAGAATCCACTGATTGCCTCTTGAAATAGATCCCAAAAAGAAAACCCCTAGGAATATTGTTGCCAAATTCCAGAGTTGCCAGGTCGAGGAGAAAATGCTGAAAGCAGCCAGAAAGAAACTATTTGAATATTGTAGAAACACAATCAGGATAACACAAGATCTAGCAGCTTCTACGTTAAGGGATCGAAGGACTTGGAATATGATATTCTGGAGGTCAAAGGAGCTAGGACTAAAACCAAGAATCATCTACCCAGCAAAACTGAGTATAATGTTCCAAGGCAAAATATGGATTTTCAATAAAATAGAGGATTTTCAAGCTTTCTCAATGAAAAGACCAGAGCTGAATAGAAAATTTGACTTTCAAATACAAGAATCAAGAGAAGCATGAAAAGATAAACAAGAAAGAGAATTCATAAGGGACTTACTAAAGTTGAACTGTTTTGTTTACATTCCTACATGGAAAGATGATGTGTGTAATTCATGAGACCTTTCTCAGTGTTAGGGGTGTTGAAGGGAATATAGACAGAGGGCACAGGATGAGTTGAATATGCAAGGATGATATCTAAAAAATGAAATAAGTTTAAGGGGTGAGAGAAGAATATATTGAGAGAGGGAAAAAGGGAGAGATAGAATAGGGTAAATTATCTCACGTAAAAGTGGCAAGAAAAAGCAGTTCTGTTGGAAGGGAAGAGGGGGCAGGTGAGGGGGAATGAGTGAAGTATACTCTCATTGGATCCAAATTGAGGAGGAAATAACATACACACTCAATTGTGTATCTTATTCCACAGCAAAGTAAGGGGAAGGGGACAAAAAATGGGGGATGATAGAAGGGAGGGCAGATAAGGGGAGGAGGTAATCAAAAGCAAACACCTTTGAAAAGGGACAGGGTCAAGGGAGAAAATTGAATAAAGTGGGGCAGGATAGGATGGAAGGAAATATAGTTAGCCTTTCACAACATGAGCATTGTGGAAGTGTTTTATATTATGATACACGTGTGATTTATGTTGAATTGCTTGCCTTCCTAGGGAGGGTGGGTGGGAAGGGAAGAGGGGAGAGAATTTGGAACTCAAAGTTTTAAAAGCAGATGCTTAAAAAAAAGGTTTTTTTTGCATGCAGTTGGGAAACAAGATATATAGGGAATGGGGCATAGAAATCTATCCTGCCCTACAAGAAAGTAAGGGCAAAGGGGATGGGGGGCGGAGTGGGGTGAAAGAGGGGAGGGCTGACTGGGGAACAAGGCAATCAGACTACATGCCATCTTGGAATGGGGGGGAGGGTAAAATGGGGAGAAAATTTGTAACTCAAAATCTTGTGGAAATTAATGTTCACAACTAAAATATTAATTAAAAAATAAAAAAAAACAGGAGTACTCTGGATTCTGAGTTGCTCTGAATGAGCTATGTTGAGACTACCTACATGCTTCACTCTCCAACTGCCAGTGCAATGAACACCTTAATATAATCATTTTTGCCTTTTTCTTTTGTCTCTTTGCAGAGGAGGCCACATTTCAGTCATCGATTTTGGGGCCTGCTTACTTTGTCCCCAGAATTCCATCATGTCTAGCCTCTAGGCTCTTTACACCGATTAGAGATGGGGTGAGAGAGAGAGGGCACTCTTTAAACAAGTAGTTGGTAGAAGAGACAACCAGAACTAGAAGGGATTTCATTAGCTGAGAATGAGATAATGTCTTTTACCCAAAGATCCATTATCTTTGTTTGCAATACAACTGATTCAACTCTGTCACAACTTCTCTCTCCCAGACCCATTTCAAAAGTAGCATGAATTTTTGATAGTAACATTTCTCTGCTGCCTCTGTGTCCTCAGCAGTGCTATGCTTGATGTTGTGGCACACATTTAAATATGCAGCTGGTGAGTGGGTGAATTTGTGATGTAAAACAAAAATATAAGAAAGGAAAATTTGTGACAAGTTTGAAGCTCATTACTTTGACCTCCTCTGTCCCTGGGACACTTGTTCTCAGCTGTTCGTTGAATAACATATACTTACGTTTGAATCTGGAAAGGACCTTAAAGCCATTTCTTCTACTTCCTCATTTTACAGATGGGGAAACTGAGGATCCAAAAGATAGAGTGACTTACTCGTAATCACACGGGTAACAGGTGATGGAATGTGAGTTTGAACCTTGGTCCTCTGACTCCAAACCCAGTGCTCTTTCTGTTAAAACGTCTATGCCTGGTGCTGTTATATGGTTTGATATAGTCATAGCATCATAGAGCTAAAAAGGATATTAGAGACTGGCTAATCCAGCCCCTTCACTTCACAGAAGAAGAAACAGAGACCTGGAGAGGCTGAATGACATAGCCCTAATCATTCACATTTTCATTCCATTCATTATTCCTTCCATTATTCAACAGGAATAATTTATTGTGCTCCTTCTATGTGCAAGGCACTATGGTGAGTACTAGGGATATAAAGACAAAATTTTAATAGTTCATGCTCTCGAGGGACTTATATTCTGCTGGGGGAAGGGAAATAGCATGTACATAGATAACAAGTAACAGACAAGACCATCTTGAGGACAGTTTTGGAGTTGGAAGGAATTTTAGAGATCTAGTCCAATCCTCCCAGTTTACAGATGAGGTATTTAAGGTTCAGAAACATGAAATGACTTCCCCAGGGGTACTAAGTAGCTGTTGAGGATTTGAACTCCAGTCCTGGGCCTCCAGTTTCAACACTCTTTCCACTGTACTAACAACTAAGGAGATCAGGAAAGCCCTTCTGCAGGATAACAGGGCTTCTAGGGTGCCCTATGCTGCAAGTTGCTATCAACTGCTCCTGGAGAGAGGAAACCATATGGGGACACAAGTTCTCCCTACCCCCAAAACTCACGTCTGCTCTGATGTGGAGGGGTCTGGGTTCTGAAGAACAGAGAGAGAAGGAGAAAAGAGACAAAGAGAAAGAATGCAGGAAAAAGGAGGAAACAATAAGGGATGATTTCAAGGGGATTTGAGATTAGGAGACTGGAAGAAGAAAGAGTTCATATCAAATGGCCTCTCATTTTTCCATAGAGTAAGAAACATGTTCCTCAGCTGAGAGGGGGTACACAAGGGGATGTGGAGGATTTGAAGAGGGAAGAGAAGGTTGGAATAGCTTCTTTGGGGAGGGAGATAGAGAATCAAGAATAAAAAGATTAACTTACTGCATTGAGAGCCAAGTTGAAAACAAGAATTTGTTATGTACCCCATTCACCTGAGTTGTGAGACTCCCTGCAGCTGTGTTTGGTGGCTCATGAGGAAGATCAGAGAAGGAAGGTGGTTGGGGGGAGGGGTGGTGAGGACTGAGGACTGAGAGATGAACACCAACAGGATAATCATAAAGGGATTCGAGATCAGAAGACATCCTAGAGTTTAAATGGCTGACTGCATTGGAAGAAATGAGAGAAGGCACAGTTGGTGATGGACAGAATAGCTGGCAATGGAGTGTTTGTCAAGTCTCATAGATAGAAAGAAAGACTATGAGAGAAAGAAGTCCAGGGTTCTCTGTGCAGGAGAAATTCCAGACACAGTGGAAAGAGTGGAAAGGGTTGGATTTGGGAATGTTTGGGGTAAATTTGAGGAGGATGAGGATGAGAAACATCTTTTTCCTAAATTGTCATTAATTAATTATTACAGGTATAGGGAGAAACTATAGGGGTAATAGAGGGTGCCTGGGGAGGGAAGCTTACGGTATCTCCAAAGGGTATTGCAGAAGGAGCTGGTTTGGGCCTGGGTCTTTTCCTTCACTTGGTGGTTGGTGAAGGAGAGTGGGGCTTTGGGAGATAGAGTGGGCACTGGTGCCCTTCTCCTCCTAAATTATCAGAAGGCAGTAACCAGTAGCTAGGTGTAGGTTTGGCCTGGGGTCTGCTAGCAGTATGTGTTCATACTCTCCAACTCAGTGGTAGTTGGTAGGGCCAAAACAATCTATGACATCTAATCTTGTGAGGTGGATGGGGGAACTCATCAAATTTCTCAAGGACTTCCCTTACACATTCATTCATTTATTCATTCAACCAACATTTATTAAAAATCTACTCTGTGCAAGGCACCATGCTAGGTACCAGGGAATTACATAGGTACGAAAGACAACGTATTTATAATTTAGGAGGGGAGGAAAGACATACAAATAAGTGGAGTAAAAGGCAGAGTGGCCCAAGCGCTTTGAGACATTACAGAGAGAGAAAGAATACTTTTCCATTAAAATAAGGGCAGGGCTTCATGGAGATAACATTTGAGCTGAACCTTGAATTTCAATAGACTGGTGTTAGTGGTGGAGATAGTATGTGTGTGCATGTGCAGGCAGAACGTACTCAAATTCTAGGGAAGAGTGTGACCAAAGGCACAGCTAAAGCAAAGTTTGTCTAGTTCATTTAGTGGGTGGTTTTTGTGAAGGAAAGCAGCCTAAGTTGCAGCTGGGATGATGTCATGGTATTTCTAAAGTGGTAGAGGTTTATAGGGAGATTGTATTCAAATTAATCCTCAGAAATATGTACACTTTTCAGCAATTCCTATTAGCTTACCAGTTTCTATCAAGGCAAACAATAAGCTTCACCCTGGGGAACAAGAATAGTGTATTTGACAAGAGGAGATAGGAATAAATGTGAATGCCTGAGGAGCAAAGGCTTAATGCACAAACATTTAAAGAAATATAAAACCAACCGATAAACCTCCTTCCGTACTACTGCCACATTACTATAAAACAGGACAATTGGAGGCAGCTCTAGGCACATGCAAAATGTAAATTGTTGGATTTAGTTGAGATTTTCAGTAACTCCCCAACCTCTAGGATTTAAGTAGCATGCACTAAAAAATAAAACAAGATTCCTATAAGCCCCTCCCTCTAACTCAAAGCAATGCAGTACCTGGAGCTTCCAGTACCAAACCCTTATAAATAAGGCTAAGGATTATTTAACATTCTAGACCAGTCTGCTACAGAATGCTATAGCTCCTATGCACTCCCACTTTCTTTTAATAGGGTTTTAATGCTGTAGAATCCCAGAATATCAAGGTTCAAAGTAACCTGAGTAACTTTCTGGTCGAGATGTTCTTAAACCGTGGACCTCAGACTATGAATACATTTCAGGGGGTCCATGAATTTTAAAAAATCAATAAGTATATTTCCTTTCCAATGCTATGTATTTTATTTGATGCATTTAAAAACATTTTTTTTAGAGAAGGTGAGGCCAGAGGGGTCCATGACACAAAAATAGTTAAGAATGCCAGTTATAGTCTAAAAAAAGAAAGAATCCTCACTACAACACATGCCCAACAAGAAGTGGTTGACTGGGAGAAAAAAATCTTTGTAGTACGTATCTCTGGGGAAAAATGCACATGTTTATGTTCATTTATTTATTTTATTTAACCTTCTCAGTAACATTTAATTATTCTTTTTTCCACAATAGTATTTTATTTTTTTTCAATTACATGCAAAGATAGTTTTCAACATTCATTTTTGTAAAATTTTGAGTTCCAAATTTTCCCCCCACCCTTCCTTCCTTCCCCCCATCTCCAGAATAGCAAACAATCTGATATGTTATACATGTAAAATCATGTTAAACACATTTCCATGTTAGTTGTATTGTGAAAGAAAAATCAGAAAAAAAGGGGAAAACCACGAGAAAGAAAAAAATGAAAATAGTATGCTTCGATCTACATTCAGACTCCAAAGTTCTTTCTTTGGATGTGGTTAGCATTTTCCATACTAGTTTTTTGGAATTGTCTTGGATCAGTCCTGCTGAGAAGAGCTAAGTCTATCATAGTTTATCATGGCACAGTGTTGCTGTCACTACGTACAATAGTCTCTTGGTTCTGCTCACTTCACTCAACATCAGTATATGTGATTCCAGGTTTTTCGTAAATCTGCCTGCTCATCATTTCTTATAGAACAATAGTCTTCCACTACATTCATATACCATAACTTGTTCAGCCATTCCCCAATAGATTGGCTTCACCTCTATTTCCAATTCTTTGCCACCACAAAAAGAGCTGCCATAAATAATTTTTTGTACATGTGGGTCCTTTTCCCCTTTTTATGATCCTCTTTGGGATACAGACCTAGTAGCAATATTGCTGGATCAAAGCATATGCACATTTTTATAGACCTTTGATTAGAGTCCCAAATTACTCTCCAGAGTGGTTGAATCAGTTCACAGCTCCACCAACAATGCATTGGTGTTCCAATTTTCCCACATCTTCTCCAACATTTATCATTTTCTTTTTTTGTCATATTAGCCAATTTGATAGGTGTGAGGTGGTACTTCAAAGTTGTTTTAATTTGCATTTCTCTAATCAATAGTGATTTAGAGCATTTTTTCTTATGGCTATAGATAGCTTTGATTTCTTCATTTGAAAACTACCTGTTAAAATCCTTTGACCATTTATCAATTGGGGAATGACTTGTAGTCTTATAAATTTGACTCAGTTCTCTATTTTAGAAATGAAGCCTTTACCAGAGACATTTGCTGTAAAAAAATGTTTCCCAGTTTTCTGCTTTCTTTGTAATCTTGGTTGCATTGGTTTTGTTTGTGCAAAACTTTTAAATTTAATGTAATCAAATTATACATTTTGCATTTCATAATCTCTATCTCTTGTTTGGTCATAAATTCTTCCCTTCTCCATAGATCTGACAGGTAAACTATTCCTTGCTCTCCTAATTTGCTTATGGTATCATCCCTTCTGTTTCACCTATTTCGACCTTATCTTGGTATAGAGTGTGAGATGTTGGCCTTTGCCTAGTTTCTGCCATACCATTTTCTAGTTTTCCCAACAGTTTTTGTCAAATACTGAGTTCTTATCTCAGAATCTAGAGTCTTTGGGTCTATCAAAGAGTAGATTACTATATTAATTGACTACTGTGTCTTGTGTACCTAACCTATTCCACTGATCCACCATTCTATTTCTTTTTAAAAAAATTTTTATATTTATTTTTCTTTTAGTTTACAACACTCAGTTCCACATGTTTTTGAGTTCCAAGTTTTCTCCCCTTCCATCTCCTCCCTCCTCCCCCCAAGACAGCATGTAATCCAACATAGATTCTACATATACCTTCACAATAAACTTATTTACACAATAGTCAAGTTGTAAAGAATTATAACCAGTGGAATGAATCATGAGAAAGAAGAAACAAAACCTAAAAAGAAGGAAAAAAAGAGTAAATAGGTTGCCTCAATCTACATTCAGACTCTGTAATTCTTTCTCTGGATGTGGATAGCTTTTTCCATCATGAGTCTTTTGGAGCTGCCTTTGAACCTTGTATTGCTGAGAAGAGCCAAGTCTATCAAAGTTAGTCATCAGAGATACCATGTGTCTGTGATCATGTATAATGTTCTCCTGGTTCTGCTCCCCCTCACTCAATATCAGATCATGTAAGTCTTTCCAGGTTATTATGAAGTCCATATGCTCCTCATTTCTTATAGCACAATAGTATTCCGTTACATTCATATAGCACAACTTGTTCAGCCATTCTCCAATTGATGGGCATCCCCTTGATTTCCAATTCCTTGCCACCACAAAAAGAGCTGTCATAAATATTTTTGTATATATGGGTCCATTTCCCACTTCTGTGATCTCTTTGGGATACAGCCCTAGAAGTGGTATTTCTGGGTCAAAGGGTATGCACATTTTTATAGCCTTTTGGGCATAGTTCCAAATTGCTCTCCAGAATGACTGGATCAGTTCACAACTCCACCAACAATGTAACAGTGTTCCTATTTTCCCACATCTTCTCCAGCATTTATCATTTTCCTGTTTTGTCATGTTAGCCAATCTGACAGGAGAGATATCCAGCCAGTACCAAATAGTTTTGATGATTGCTGCTTTGTAATGTAGTTTTATATCTGGTACAGCTAGGCCACCTTCCTTTCCATTTTTTTTTATTAATTCCCTTGTTATTCTTGACCTTTTTGCTCTTCCAGATGAATTTTGTTACTTTTTCTAGCTCTATAAAATAATTTTTGGTAGTTTGTTTGGTATGGTACAGTTGTCATTTTTATTATATTAACTTGGCCTACCAATGAGCAACTGATATTTTTCCAGTTGTTTAGATCTGACTGTATTTGTGTGAAAAGTGTTTTTTAATTGTGTTCATATGGTTCCTGGGCTTTGTCTTGGCAGGTAGACTCCAAAATATTTCAGTCTACAGTTATTTTAAATGGAATTTATCTTTCTATCTTTTGCTGCTGGGTTTTTTTAGTAATACATGGAAATGCTGATGATTTATGTGCATTTATTTAATATCCTGCAACTCTGCTATATTTGCTTTTTCAAGTACTTGTTTAGTTGATTCTCTAGGATTCTCTAAGTATACCATCATATAATCTATAATCTGAAAATAGTGATAATTTTGTTTCCTCATTGCCTATTCTAATTCCTTCAATTTCTTTTTCTTTTCTACTTGCTAAAGCTAACATTTCTAGTACAATATTGAATAATGCTGGTGATAATAGGCATCCTTGTTTCACCTCTGATCTTTTTAGGAAGGGTTCTAGTTTATACCCATTACATATAATACTTGCTGATGGTTTTAGATAGATACTGCTTATCATTTTAAGGAAAAACTCCATTTATTCCTCTGCTCTCTAGTGTTTTTTTTTGGAGGGAGGACGGCAGAGCAGTTGGTGTTAAATGATTTGCCCAATGTCACACAGCCAGTAAGTGTGTCGAGTGTCTGAGGCTGGATTTGAACTCAGGTCCTCCTGACTCCAGGGCTGGTGCTGTATTTACTGAGCCACCTAGCTGCCCCTCTCTATTGTTTTTAATAGGAATGGGTGCTGTATTTTGTCAAAAGCTTTTTCTGTATCTATTGAGATTATCATATGATTTTTGTTAGTTTTGTTATTGATATGATCATTTATGCTGATAGTTTTCCTAAAATCGAACCAGCCTGGTACAAATATCACCTGGTCATAGTGTGTTATCCTATTGATAAATTGCTGTAATCTTTTTGCTAATATTTTATTTAAAATTTTTGCATCAATATTCACTAGGGAAATTAGTCTATAATTTTCTTTCTCTGTTTTGGTTCTTCCTAGTTTAGGTATCATCACCATATTTGTAGCATAAAAAGAATTTGGTAGGATCCCTTCACTTATTTTTCCAACTAGTTTATATGGTATTGGTATTAGTTTTTCTTTAAATGTTTGGTAGAATTCACTTATAAATCCATCTGGCCCTGGAGATTTTTTCTTAGGGAGTTAGTTGATGGCTTGTTCAATTTCTTTTTCTAAAATGGGGCTATTTAAGTATTTTATTTCCTCTTTTGTTAATCTGGGCGATTTATATCTTTGTAAATATTCATCCATTTCACTTAGATTGCTAGATTTATTGGCATACAGTTGGGCAAAATAGCTCCTAATTATTGCTTTGATTTCCTCTTCATTGATGCCGAATTCACTCTTTCATTTTTGATACTGGTAATTTGGTTTCCTTTTTAAAATCAAATCAACCAAAGGTTTATTTAATTTTTTTCATAAAACCAGCTCTTAGTTTTATTTATTAGTTCAGTAGGTTTTTTTACTTTCAATTTTATTAATCTCTCCTTTGATTTTCAAAATTTCTAATTTGGCATTTAATTGGAGATTTTTTATTTGTGTTCTTTCTAGCTTTTTTAGTTGCATGCCCAATTCATTGATCTTCTATTTCTCTACTTTATTCATGTAAGCATTTAGAGATATAAAATTTCCCCATGGAACTGCATTGGCTGCAACCCCTAAGTTTTGGTATGTTGTCTCATTATTGTCATTCTCTTTGATGACATCATTGATTGTTCTGTGATTTGTTGTTTGACCCACTTATTCTATAGAATTAGATTATTTAATTTCAAATTAATTTTTAGCCTATCTTTCATTGGCCCTTTATTACATGTAATTTTTTATTGCATCATGATCTGAAAAAGATGCATGTAATATTTCTGCATGTCTGTACTGGATTGTGAGGTTTTTATGCCTTAATACATGGTCAATTTTTGTGTAGGTGCCATATCCTACTTAGAAGAAAAAGTATATTCCTTTCTATCTCCATTCAGTTTTCTGTAGAGGTCTTTCATATCTTACTTTTCTAAAATTCTGTTTACTTCTTTTACTTTTTTCTTGTTTATTTTGTGGTTAGATTTATCTAGTTCTGAGAGAGGGAGGTTGAAGTCCCCCACTAGTATAGTTTTGCTATCTATTTCTTCCTGTACCTCACTTTAACTTCCCGTCTAAGAATTTGAATGCTATATCTCTGGTAGCATATATATTTAGTATTGATATTACTTCATTACTTCATTTTCTTCCTTACCTATTTTAATTAGATCTGTTTTTGCTTTTACTTTGTCTGAGATCAGGATTGTTACTCCTGCTTTTTATTTTTACTTCATCTGAAGCATAATAATATTCTGCTCCAGTCTTTTACCTATATTCTGTGTGTATCTCTCTGCTTCAAGTGTGTTTCTTGTAAACAAACATATTGTAGAATTCTGGTTTTTGATCCACTCTGCTATCTGCTTCTGTTTTGTGGGAGAGTGCATCCTGTTCACATTCACAGTTACAGTTGCTAACTGTGTCTTTCCCTCCATCCTTTCTCCCATTTATACTTTGCTCTCTCCTTTCACTCTGTCCCTTCTCACTAGTGTTTTTGTTTCTGACCACCGCCTCCCTCAATCTGCCCTCCCTTCTATCAGCACCCCCCTGTTTTCTTTCCCCTTTGCCCTCCTACTTCTGCCCTCCCTTCTGTCCTCCCTTCTATCAGCCCCACTTTGCTCTTTCCTTTCCCCTTTCTCCTCCTATTTCCCTATAGGGAAGATAAATTTCTATGCCCAACTGAGTGTGTATTATTCCCTCTTTAAGCCAAATTTGATGAGAGTAAGGTTCAAACAATGCTCACTCCTCTTCTTTCCCCCTATAGTAATAAGTCTTTTATGCCTCTTCATGTGATGTAATTATCATATTCTGCCTCTCCCTTTCCTCTTCTCCCAGTACAATCCTTTTTTTCACCCCTTAATTTTCTTTTATATCATCACATCAAAGTCAACTTATACCTACACCCTCTGTCTATATATGCTCCTTCTAATTGCCCTAATAAAGATATAGTTCTCAAGAGTTAGAAGTATCATCTTCCTGTGTATGGAAGTAAACAGTTTAACCTTATTTAAATAACATGTTTTTTTTTTCCTTTCCTGTTTACCTTTTTATGCTTCTCTTGAGTCTTATATTTGAAGATCAAATTTTCTTTTCAAATCTGGTCTTTTCATCAGGAAAATTTGGAAGTTCCCTATTTGATTGAATGTCCATCTTTTCCCCTGAAACATTGTGCTTGATTTTGCTGGGTAGTTGATTATCGGTTGTAATCCAAGCTCCTTTGCCTTCCACAATATCATAGCCCAAGCCTTCCTATGCTTTGATGTAGAAGCTGCAAAGTCCTGCATAATCCTGACTGTGGTTCCTTGGTATCTCAGTTGTTTCTTTTTCACTGCTTGCAGTATTTTTTCCTTGACCTGATAATTCTGGAATTTGGCTACAACATTCCTTGGAGTTTTCATTTTGGGATTTCTTTCAGGAGGTGATCAATGGATTCTTTCAATGACTACTTTATCCTCTGGTTCTAGGATATCATGGAAGTTTTCCTTGATAATTTCTTGAAAGATGCTGTCCAGGTTTTTTTTTTTGATCACGGCCTTCAAGTAGTCCAATAATTCTTAAATTGTCTCTCTTGGATCTATTTTCCAGGTCAGTTATTTTTACAGTAAGGTATTTTAAATGTTATTTTATTTTTTCTTTCTTTTGATTTCATTTGACTGATTCTCGACGTCTCATAGAATCATTAGCTTCTACTTGCCCAATTATAATTTTTAAGGAATTATTTTCTTCAGTTAGCTTTTGTACCTCTTTTTCCATTTGGCCAATTCTGCTTTTAAAGGAGTTGTTCTCTTCAATGGATTTTTTTTCCATTTGGCCAATTCTATTTTTAAGGAGTTGTTTTCTTCAGTTAATTTTTGTGCTTTATTTTTAGGCTGTTGTCTTTTTTTACATGATTCTTCTGCATATCTCTCATTTCTTTTCCCAATTTTTCTTCTACTTCTATTATTTGACTTTTAAAATCCTATTTGAGCTCTTCCAAGAAGGCTTTTTGGGCTTGAGATCAATTCATATTCCCCTTTGAGGTTTCACATGTAAGCATTTTGACATTGTTTTCCTCTTCTGAATTTGTGTTTTCCTCCTCCCTATTGCCATAGTAGCTTTCTATGATCAGGGCTCTTTCCTGTTTATTACTCATTTTTCAGCTTATTTCATGACTTTTAAAGTTGAGCTTTGCTCCTGGTGCACAGGGGTCACTATACCAAGGTTCTTATGCTGGGGGCCAGGGGCCTGGTCACTGGCTTTCCACACTGGGACCTCAGGTGCTTGCGGCTTGCCCACTGCACTGGGATGGCCTGGCCTATTCCCACCTGTTGTGCCAGGGTTCTGGGGCTTGCAATTTGTCTTCTGCACTCAGGCTGGAGACCTCACTGCTGGTCTGCTGAGCCAGGACTGAGAGTCTTTGGTTGCTGATCTATGCTGTGGCTAAGAGCCCCACCCCCCCACTGGCTTGTCTGGACGCTGTCTGCACTGGGCTGTGCTTCTCTTTTACCCGAGTGAGACAGACCTGTCCTGAAGTCCTTTTAAGTTATCTTAAACTGGAAAATTGTTTCACTCTGTCTTTTGGTAGGTTCTGTTGCTCCAGAATCCGTTTAGAGGCTTGATTTAATGCTGTTTTTGAAGGAAACTGGGGAGAGCTCAGGCAACTTCTTGTCTTCTTTCCACCATCTTGGCTCTGCCCCTAGATAGGTATTTATATATTCATATATATGTATGATATATAAACAACTAACAGGAATGCATATAACCAAAAATATTTCCCAATAGGGGACTGATAAAAGAAAGGAATAGTTCTCAAAAGAATAATTGCAAACTATTAACAACCACATGAAACACTGTTCTAAATCACTGGTAAAAGGAATGTAAATCAAACTAATGGAGGAAATTGGAGGCTGTTTTTCACTTGATTTTTTTGGGCTAGCACAATACTTTTACTTCAAGAAAATTATTCTGGTTTTCAGTACAACTTGTAGTTGTGATGAATACTAATATATCCTTAAAAAGGAAAGATATTAGTGAAGGCTAAGAACTACCGGTTTTGAGTGACTAGTCACCCTTGTAGACCATGAATCTGGGGAAATCTTTCAGGATTTTACAATTGATGGGGGGGGGGGTCTGAGTGCTATATGTACATACTGTGTTTGGAAGTTTTACTGGTTGGCATCTACTCCTTTGCCTTTGCTTAACTAGGCTCTAGGAGTAGGCCAAGAATTTTCAGGATGTGGCACACTCAGTTTAAATGTATAAATCATGGCAACTCAGTGAAAATCCACATCTGGTTTAAGGAGCACCAGGCATCTTAGGTGGAGAAAGAAGTATAGCAAGAGGGTGTAGAAGAGAAGCCAAAGCCATCTGGAGAAGTGAGGAACACGGCTGTTGGCTTGGCCAGTGGAATTACATGTGGCTCTTTATGATAAATTTATCAGGAAAAAACACATAGGTAGGAAAGCAAATGGAAATGAATCTACCATTAAGTAGAATTGCAGGTTGTTCGCAGAAATATTATACATATGTCTGACCTTTCCCAAAATCTTCATCATGGTGTAGAGTTTCTCAAAGGCTGTACTAGTCAAGTGCAAACTTTGGCAGTTCCTACCAGTCAAGAGAGGCTTGACCCATAGGCTGAATAATGGCTTATATATTTCTTGTCTGAGGACCAGTCTCAGTAGGTCAGAGGAATGCATCACCAGGTTGGCCACAAGTGGATGCATTTTTCAGAAACAGCAACTGTCAAAGACCTTCTACTGAGACAGAGAGGGCTTGCAATTTGTATCAACAGAGGGAATACCATCTGTGATGAAATCACTGTTCATTTAATTGTTACCCAGTTAAGACAAACGGGGGGTACATTTCTCTTAGTTTGACCATGCAGGTAGGGATGAGGACTTGAACCCATGTCCTCTTGGCTGTCTACTATTCCACCATGCTGCTGCCTCTGTGCTCTCTATTGACCATGGCTGGCTATTGATTTCCTTAGTATGTCCTTAGGGGTTTGATTCTGCAGGAATTTGGTTAAGTCTTAGAGGACTGGGTCTCCCAAAGGGACATTCTCTCTTCTTCCTCCAGACCCTTCTAGCCCTTTGTAGCAGACTGTGCTTTGTAACTACAAGTGGATACGGTGCTGGATTTGGAGTCAGAGAGCCCCAAGTATGAACCCTGCTTCACATACTTGATAGCTCCATGATAGCTCAGTGTCCTCACTGGTAAAGTAAGGATAGTTATGCCTGTAGAATCTACTTCACAGGGCATCTATGTGGCTTAAATGAAGTAGCAGATTATCTTTAGGTAATAAATTGTCTCAGTATATGGCTTTAGAAATACCAGCTATTTTTATGGTACTTATTACATACATGATTTTATGATCAATCTATGATTTTCTTAATGTGAGCAACTGCCAATGTGGCAACTCCCTCCACCAATGACGATCACAGTCTGGCTAGGACTTCTCTTTTTCAATAAGTGCTGGGGAGTTGTCTGTTTTATATACATGTTAAATGATTTGCCCCAGGTCATTTTGCTTGTATGGGTCAGAACCAGTATTTCAACTTAGGTCTTGCTGGGTCCTAGGCCAAGAGCTATGCCACACCGTTACAGTTAATTATATCCTTGTCTTACTCATTCTACTAAAATGCTAAGTTCTTTTTGGGTAGATGGGGGGATGTTTTATTGAGTGGCAGCATGACAGTAGGTAGAGTGCCAGACTTGGAGTTAAGAAGACATGGGTTCAAATCCAGCCTCATGTGAACTTGGGCTAGTCTCTTTGTTTTCTGAGTCTTATTTAAGGTAGGGAGAAGAATGCCCACAGCATTTCCTTCATAAGGCAAGGTTCAATTGGGTTAATGTATGTGGTGATATATAAATGTTAGCAATTATCCTCATTCATTTGTGTATCTAAAGGGCAGCTAGGTGGTACAGTAGATAGAGCACTGGGCCTGAATCAAGAAAACCTGAATTCAAATCTGGCTTCAAACACTTACTAGCTGTGTGACCTTGGGCAAGTCACTTAACCCTGTTTGCCTTAATTTCCTGAATGCTAGGCCCAAATTTGCTTTGGGGTGATAGGATGAGTTTACAACAATTCATTGCCCAGAGAGAAAAGAGCTTTCTTTAGTTAGGGTTGGTTTACTCCAAATGGTTTAATATAATATAAGATACACCTGATAACCAAGCAGTAAGTTTTGTAGGTCAGTTAAATCTAAGAAAGTACTGAGTTGCATATTTCACCTCAAGCTAGGGAAAACAAGTATTTCTGATTGCATTATATACATTATTTGCCCCCTCCAACATGATCTCTCCCTCCCCTGAACACTACAGTACTGCCTGACTTATTTCAGACTTGATCATACATGGCCAAATACAAACTAAACTTCCCTCTTCACCTATGTACATCTTCCCAAGGAGACTATTAGGGACCATGGGGTCATCTTCGACTGAGTATTGGAGTTGAAAGGGACCTTTGAGGTCCAGTCCCTTAATTTTACAGATGAGCAAAAAGAGGTCCAGAGACATTAAGTGACTTGGCCAAAGGCACACAGGTAGTAGAAATTGTTGTTTGTTCACCTGTTGTTTTTGAAGAGGATCACTGAGGTCTTGACTTACGAGTGAATTGGATTTTAGTGAGGCAAAGTTGCACAAAGTCATGAGCCTCCCTCTCCCAGAGTCATCGAAGTCCAGTGGCAGGACAAAATTTAAGATGACTCATCATGGCCCAGGACACAGGTGGTAAGCGTCGCAGAGAACCTAGGTTCTCTGACTTCAGAGCTGGTATTCTTCTCACTATACCACGCTAATAGATAAATATGATATTAATTTAACCAAGAAGCTGTTAGGTTCCTAGAAGAAATCACCTAGGCCATTTATTTATTTTTAAAAAATATTTAATTGATATTACTTTTTTTCTGAGTCACCATCACCTCCCAATAAGCCCTTCCCCCCAGTGAACCCTCTCTTGCAACCAAGAAATACAGTCCAAGTAAACCAACACGGTGACCTAAGCAAATTTACCAAAGTTCAGAGGTCTCTCTGCCTCAAGTCTCTCCCCATCCAATCAATCTTTCACACAAATACCAAATTGATTTTCCTAAAGTTCAAGTCTTACCATGTCACCTTCCCTGTATTCCCCACCCCAACTCAATAAACTCCAATGGCTCCCTATTGCCTCCAGGTTCAGAAATAGACTTTTCTATTTGGTATTTCAAGCTCCCCCAGACCTGGCCCATTCCTACTTTTCCAGTCTTTTCATGTTACTCCCCTCCATCAACTCTGTAATCCAGCCATAGTAATCTACTTTTGGCATGCACTATGCTCCAGCTCTCATCCCTTTGTCTTTGTACTGGCTGCTCCTCATGCCTAGAAATGCATCTTAAGAGTGCAGGGATTCCTTCAGGGTTCTCTCAGTGCCAGCTTCTGCCGGAGGCCTTTCCCAGACCTCCTACTTGCTAGGGCCTTCCCTTCTAAGATTACCTCCTTTTTTTTTTTTTTTTTTTTTTTTTGCTTTTTGGAAGGGCAATTGGGGTTAAGTGACTTGCCCAAGGTCACAAGCTAGTACATGTGTTAAGTGTCTGAGGTCAGATTTGAACTCAGGTGCTCCTGACTCCAGGGCCGGTGCTCTACTCACTGCGCCACCTAGCTGCCCCCCTCCCATTTATTTTGGATCTTGTTTGTACCTATTTTCATGTTTGTCTCCCCCATTAATGAGGTAAATGGTGAAAGCTAGCATTTATATAGCTTTTTGTGCAAATGTTGTCCCTCCCATTAGACCTAAGCTCCTTGAGGGCAGGGATTGTTTTTTTTTTTGCTTTTTCTTCGTATCCCTAGAACTTAGTACAACGTCTGACACATAGTACTTAATACATGCTTGTTTACTTATTAATTCCTAGTTCCTGATAGTGCTTGACTGCCCATCGTCCAATGAGAACTATCAAAGGTGGCCCAGGAGAAAATGGCTTGAATAGGTGGGCAAAGAATTTTAATTGTGGCTATGAACATAGTGCAGTGTTGAAGGAATTTAAGTAACACCTGGCAAACAAGCAAAGAAATACTCTAAATATGCCAATGTATCATCACCCTCTAAACCCACACTTGAGTTTTATCTCACTTATCTTATATTTAGGAAAGAGCAGTATTATATTAAATAACTGATGTGACTGTTTCCCCCCATTTTTCTTTTTTGCCTTCCCCACCCCCCCACTTTTCACCCTGTTGTTTTGGTGTCGTATAGACATAGACGCTTTGGAATTTGTTTTTTGGCAAGCCATATCTTCCTAAAGATAAGATAAATCAAATGGTGTAATTCATGGGCAACATTGCCCAACGCCCTAGAACTAGATAAAAATGTATTTGGGAAATATTTAACAAATAAAAATACAATAAGACACGGATTTAAAACTAAGTTTTTTTTTAATAATTGAGATGTTTTATTTTTAGTTTACAACACTCAGTTCCACATAATTTTGAGTTCCAGATTTTCTTCCCCCTTCCCCGACCCCAAGGCGGCATGGAATCCGATATATCTTCTACATATAACTTTGCGTTGAACTTATTTACACAATAGTCAAGTTGTAAAGAAGAATTACGACCAATGGAATGAATCAGGAGAAAGAAGAAACAAAACAAAAAAAACAAACGTTTTAAAACTAAGTCAAGGGTCAGCTAGGTGGTGCAGTGGGTAGAGCATTGGCCTTGGAGTCAGGAGGACCTGAGTTCAAATTTGGCTTCAGATACTTACTAGCTGTGTGACCCTGGGCAAGTCACTTAACCTTCTTTGCCTCCAAAAAAAACAAAAATAAAACTAAGTCACTATATTGTCAGCAGGGATGATAATGCAGTGACATTTTGTTCAGTTGTTTCTGACTCTTCATGACCCCATGGACCATAGCATGTCTTTTTGTTCTTGGGGTTTTCTTGGCAAAGATACTGAAGTGGTTTGCCATTTCCTTCTCCAGTGGATTACAGCAAATAGAGGTTAAGAGGCTTACCCAGGGTCACACAACTAATGAATGTCTGAAGTTGGATTTGAACTCAGATCTTTCTGACTCCAGGCCCAGCACTGTATCCACTGAGCCACCTAGCTGCCTAAAGTATGGACTAGTGACCCCCATTTCTGTTTGAATTTGACACCACCAGTGTGAAGCCTGTTCTTTGAGTCAGGAGGACTTGGGAACTAATTTTCATACTAGCTATATGACTAGAATAAATTGCTTGACATTTTAGTGCCCCAGACAGCTCTCTAAGATAGCAAATTACAGAGAGTTCCTGATCTGAATTAGTGGAGGCTATGTCTACACTAGCAATTCCCAATAGTGATGAAATCACATGTATATACTTCCCTGCCCCCACCCCCACCCCCCACTCCTGAAGTACTCCTAATGATAAGTGTAGAAATAGCTACTGGAGTGCCAGATTCTCCTCCATCAGCATGTGAGCTCCTTAAGAACAGGGATGGTCTTATTTTTTATTTGTACCTTCAGTGTTTAGCACAGTGCTTTGCATATAGTAAGAGCTTAAAAATGCTTCTTGCATTCATTCAGACTAATCAGGCATTTTAAGGTGACATAAAACTGAGCGTGTGGGCTGGCGTGTCCAAGAGAAGACCTGTGATGATATGATGCTTAACTACAGATGTGCTTAGAAAGGCAAGCATTGTGTGCTTTTAGTGAACCCACTCTAATCCAGCAATCATCTATTAATTACATAGCTACAAAGACAAAAATGAAAAACATGCAAGTGCTCCCTGATAAAATAAACCACAGGTATTTTCAGTCATTCTTTGGAACGACCAGCTCTGCCCAAAGCCTAAAACTGAAATAACTGAGTGGGAGAAAAAGCACACTTTAGATACTTAAAAAAAAAACAACTTCTTTGAAAAAGACTCCAGATGGTACAAAAATTAATACTTTCTCCATCTCTGCACCGAGAGCAGTTTTCCAGGACAATATCCATTTCTTCCTTTCCAAGGTCTTAGCCAAGAGTAAGCTAGCAAAGTTTTAAATAAATAAAAGGAAACTTTTCTTTCTTTCTTCCTTTCTTTCTTCCTTCCTTCCTTTCTTTCTTCCTTCCTTCCTTCCTTCCTCTCTCTCTTTCTTTCCTTCCTTCCTTCTTTTCCTTTCTTTTCTCTCTCCCCTTTTTTCTCCCCTTTTCTCTCTTGCTCTCCCTTCCCTTCTCTCATTCTTTGTCTCTTTTTCTTTCTTCCTTTTCTCTCTTTCTCTCCCTTCCTTCCCTCCCTTTCTTCTTCTCTTCTTCCTTCCTTCCTTTATTTCTATCTCTTTCTTTGTCTCTCTCTTTCTCCCTTTGTCTCTCCCCTTTTCTCTCTCTTTCTTCTCTTTTCTAATTCTTTCTTTCTTTTTTCTTCCTTCCTCTCTTTTTCTTTCTTTCCTTTTCTTCTTTCCTTCTCTTCTTCCTTCCTTCCTTTCTCACTTTCTTTCTTCTCTTCTCTCTCTTTATTCCTTTTCTTTCTTTCTCCCTTTTTTCCTTTCTTCCCTTCTCTCTTTTGCTCTCTCTGTCTTCCTTCCTTCCTTCCTTTCTTTCTTTCTTTCTTTCTTTCTTTCTTTCTTTCTTTCTTTCTTTCTTTCTTTCTTTCTTTCTTTCTTTCTTTCTTTCTTTCTTTTCCTTCCCTTCTCTCTCTCATTCATTCTTTCTCTCTTTTAAGGTAAGTTGTCTTGATGAGAAAGGATCATTATGTAAGTTTCATGTCCTGCATAGCCCCTCAGATGGAGACAAAATTCTAGCAACAGAAAGCAGATGGAGGAAGGACCTGGCTTAGTTTTCCTGAAACATGAAGAGGGGAAACCATTTTTCGCTCTGAAGAACTTAACTAGAAGATGGTGCAGAAGGCATTGGGGTTATTTGCAGAGTAGGGCTCTCCACAGCATTTGTGGAAAGAACTAGGCTTCTTAGCATCCATCACTTATACATCACCTTGAAAACCTTCCAGAATTAAAGGCAACAGATGAAGCTCCAAATGTCATTTAGTAAACTTGTTAGTATAGGTGTCCAATAGTTCTGAGGTGAAGTGTTTCCTTTTTTGCAGTTTGAAAGACCACCTGCTTTTTATTTAATGGCAAAGCAATCATTTCTGGGATGAATTGGAGTATTTTTGTCTGTTGCTAAGCACACCTCCAACTAAATCCTCTGTGGCACAGACTTCTTATAACTTTTTATGTTTCTTGGACTAATGGACCTGTTTCTGTTTACATGAAGGCATTGACTCACACATCTAGGTGCAAGGCTCTCTTTTGGCTCTCCTCAGTTACTACCCCATTGAAGGCCTCATTGTAGGATGGAGGTGACTTTGTGGCAGTAGGGCCCAGTCTCTGGCTGGTCCTGCCATGAAGCAGAGGCTTCCAGTATGGGGTCCCAGGATTGGCTGCTTATTTTTTGTCTGAGGACCATTTGTAACATGTTCAGAGAGTCTCACTGCCAGACTCGCCTGGGGGGGGGGGATGAATTATGTAGCCATGGAAACTCCTGAAGACCATCTGGTAAGTTGTAGAGGGGTCATGATATGTGTCAGTGGAGAGCATTTATATTACTATAGGATATCACTAACCCCCTTTAAGGGCAAGAAAATGGTCTTTCTAGGTGGACTGGAGCCATAGTGTATAAGAGCTGAAAGGGGACTTAGAGATCACCTTTCACAAGCCTCTTATTTTGCAAAAAGGCTAGATGAAGCCCATAGTGGGATATACCTTCCCCCAAAGCTCAGAATTAACTGATGGAAGAATTGGGACTATCAAAGGGCCAAGAGATTCAAAATGGACTGTCCCCAGTCAAACTAGCTAACTCTAGGCTTAAGACTACAAAAAAAGGAAAGTAACACCAAATGGGGAATAATGGCTGGAAACCTCTGGAGAGTGGGAAGGACTCCCAGTCACCGCCAGAGAGATGAAAGGATGGGAGATTCTGAAATTGGATGGCCCAGAAGTACCTTGAAGAAGTAGCCTGGTGTCATGGAAAGACTGATTGATTTGCAGTCAGAGAATCTGGGTTGGAGTTCTAACTCTGTCACTGACTACTCCTCTGGCCTTAGGTAAAAGTCACAGGTTTTCCTGACCTGTTTACTCATCTGCAGAATGACTTCTAAATGGCAACTCAGGAAGACCTGAGTTCAAATCCTCCTCAGACATATACTATCTATATGACTTCGGGTAAGCCACTTAACCTCTCTCAATTGCTCTGTCTGTAAAATGAGAACATTGTATTAAAAGGTCTCTAAGGTCTCTTCAGCTCTAAAACTATGATTCTATGAATAGATGACCTCTGAGATTCTTTGTAGCTCTAAAACTACGCACTTGTCCACTGCCCTGGTCACTATATTGCCTCTCCATTACACATAAAATCACAGACCAAAGACACTTCAGAGGGAACACTACTTCCATGTGCTCTAGCAAACACTAGAGCCTAGAAGTGGGTTATGAAGCGTGCTCTATATTCTCTTGGTGTACAGGGAATGGGCAATTTTTCATTTCATACCTCATTGACACCATGCTACAGAGATTCCACAAAATCGCTCAACTTTAACAAGAGCAAATGAGACTGAAATGTTCTTTTACTATTTCTAAATTTTCTATGGTGTCTGAGGGTAGGCACATTGGGCAAGCCATATGTTTCATTTTTTCCTCTGCTTTACTTTTAGAGGAAAGATGATGTTAAAAAAGAAATGGGAGGAGTTTTGTTTCCACAGAACTAAAGGTGTGCTTCCCTGCCCTCCCCCACCCCATCTTTAGCAGAGACCAGGCCTCAAGGTCAGTCAGGTGAGAGGTCAGAGGCTTGTACGCATGTGCATACTTTTTGAGAAGGCAGTCTGGGGAATTAGAGAGGCCAAACCCACTTGAACCTGTTCAAGCTTATCTAGGGTCTGGTCTTGGTCAAGAATCCAGGCCTACTGATTTGCATCATTTGCATATGTTAAAGAGGGAAAGTAGGGGAAGTAAAAGAATATAGTTTAATCCTAAACTAAAACAAGGAAAATCTAATTAACTTCACTTTTGCTTCTGTATCCTTATTATCCTATTTATATAAAGTGTATAACCTAGGAAAACTATGTAAAAAAACAAAGATTGTAAACTAACCATGACTCTAGCAGGAGTGGAGGGAATGGTTACCCCTGCTCCTGTAGCTGTATCAGTGTGAGTGTTCCCATGAGCACTGCACCTGCTCTCTCGAGGAGCATAATAAAATGCCTTCCTCGGCCCAAAAAAAAAAAAAAAAAGGAAGTAATGGACTAGACAAGGTCTGCCTTGTGCCAAAAAGCCTGTAGTATGATATTCTTTGGTTGAAAGAACTGAAGACTGCCACTTGAAGCTGGAAGCAAATTCAGTTATGTTTTTGCATTCTCAAGAGAGAGAATGTGGTGATAATATTCTTAAAGGTATATAAATAAATCTATTAGCAACAGTGTTGTGAATTAAGCCTTTTGGCATATGAAGTATTAGGGTTATTTATTATCATGATGAATCTTCCTATTTGTAAGTGCATAGGTTTAGAGCCAGAAAGGACCTTAGAGATTGTGGAGCACAATTCCCTCATTTACACTAGAGGGAACTGGCATCCCTAAGGTCACACAATGAGTTGCAAAGCTGGGCCTGGAACCCGGATCTCTTGACAGCTTTTTGCACATAAATATTTAATCCCAATCCCATAAAAATTAGAAGACAGTCCCCCAAAGCCTACTTCATTCCAGCATTCTTAATTTGGAAACAAAATGGGGATTTCCTGAGATAGTCCTAGGCATTTGGGGGAATCATTGTTGCATTGTCAAATAGGACAGAATTCAATTCAGCAAACATTTACTACATAGCTCCTATATATAGAGGCAAGGCCTTGTGCCAGGTGGGTGCTGGGGGAGATGTGACTATAAATAGGACCTGGCCTAACTCTCACAGATCTTACACTTGAGTGGTAGAGATTATCTTAGAGATTTTATGGTCTAAAAAATGTTAATTAACATTGTACAGACATCTATCCCTGAGAAATGCGAGGAAGTGTGCTATCATTTAAAAACGAGTTGAGATCGTATGCATACTCTGTACAAGAGAAAATTCACATTTCTTTATTCATGTATTCACACACACATACATGAATATACAAATAGAATATATTAAGTGCATGAGAGAAATCCAAAGTGCTAGGAAGCATCTGAGGCAGGAGAGATCATTTCTGCAGGGCACATAGGAAGTTTTCTGTGGCATGGCTATCACCCAAAGGTAATAGGTGACAGAAGTGTATTGTCTAAGAATGTATTTTTAAAGGAAGCCAAATCTTAAATGTATCATAGAGATAAATGGTGCTTGTCAATTAGTTGGAAACCCCACTTGTCGTAAGTTCATCCATTGTAGGGAGAATAGGATCTGACTTCTGCCTGCTTATGGAGGCACAGAAGGTGAGAGGGTGAGAAGGGAAGAGTGTAGTCCAATGGAAATTGACTTTGGAGATGGGGAACCTAGGTTTAGATCCTGCCATTGGGTGAGTCCCTTCATCTCTCTTGGCCTCAGTTTCTACCTCTGTAAAATGAATCATGATCCTGTGAAATGTAGTAAGATTGGGGGAAAGTGTGCTTAGAAGAGAAAAGGTGATAGAAAAGAGATAGACCATGGGTCACAAGTGGAGATGAGGCCTGAGTGTCACCTCCATGTGTCAGTGGGAGATGGCTAACGGTCTGTGATATTTTTAGAGGTGCTGGCAGACTGGAATAGGCTTTGGAATGTGTCCTGAGTCCCTTGGTTAGATCATTGGATCATAGATTTAGAGTTGGGAGGGACTTTTAAGGTCATCTAGTCAAACAGGTTAGAAAACTGCTTCATACACTCTACGCTCCAGCCAAAGTGGTCCTCTTGCTGTTCCTTGTCCACTTGGCTGTTACATGGTGTTTGATCCCCCTCTCTGTGTCTCTGCCCAGGCTGTCATCAATGCCAGGTATGCACTCCCTCCTCACAAGATTCACCAAAAGGGTCACCTTCTACGTAAAGCCTGTTTGTGTCTTCTCCCCAATTGCTTGTTCTCTAATCTCCATCTTTGCCCTCCCAGTTATTTTGTATTTACTTTATTTACAGTTGCTCCACACTGATAGAATGTAAGCTCCTTGAAGGAAGCACCTATTGTTATTTTTGTTGTTGTCTTTTCTGTGTCCCCAGAATCTATCACAGTACCTGGAATAGAGTTCAGTGGTTAGTGTATTCAGATATTTTCTCAAAGTAATAGTAAGTCTTTGTTTAGTCTTCAAAGAATTCCAATGATGAAGGTATGAAGAAAACTATTTTGAATGAATAAGTGGAGGCAGGGAGATCAGAGGAAAAATTTATTGGAAAAAATCCAAGCAAGGGTTAATAAGAAACTAAAGTTGGGGCATGGTAGTGGGACTAGAACAGGAGAAAACAATGTATGTGAGAAATATCATAGAGGTAAATAGGACTTGACAATTAATTAAGGTGTGGTGTGAGAGGAAAGAATTCAGAATGATTGTGAAGTTTAGAGCCAGAATGTGTGGAGAAATGTGGTCATTGGCAAGAACGAGGAAGCCCAGAGAAGGGGTTGGCTTGGACAGGGAGATATGATGAATTTCATTTTCGATATGTTAAATCTGCAGCTCTGGAGGCCAATCTGGATGAAGCTGTAAAGGGTGTTTGGAGATGCAGGGTCGAGTTGAACTGTGTGATACAAAACAGGATATCATAGTCGGGTATCAGAATTGCAGAGCATCAAGAACCTTACTGCTCTTGACTGTTTACCTTGTTTCGATCCACTGCCTTGTGTGTGTCCTCCAATTCTGAGTATTATCTGGTGTAAGGCCCTAAACTCAACATTTTCATCCAACTTTGAGGCATTTCCCAGGCTCTAAGTAGATCTCCCATCTCCACAGTGTTTCTTTGGCTCCCTTGGGTCAGGCCTTTCTTGTTTCCACACTCCCTCAGCACCCATACTCACAATCTCCAGAAGACAACTAATTCAATTCTGTGATCTCTTGTTTGTTTTGTGATGCTTTCAGGATATCTCTTCTTTTTCTTTTGAAGACTACAACAGAGAAATTTATTAAGGGGGCAGTCTATCTTAATGGGGAGGGGCAAGAGCAGGTGACTTCAGAGAACACCAGATCAGCAAAGGGTCAAAAGAAATAGGAGGGGCCCCAAAAGGTGGATTCGGAAGGCACTGCTAATCCCTCCAGCTAGTTAACAAAAAAATCTTCCTAGTTGCCCCCAGAGCCAGTGGCCCCACCTCTGTGGGCACCTCTGGAAGATCCTCCCCCATTTTTCCAACCACCCCAACGCCTCTCCATAGGGTCAAAGGCTGCTTGGTACTGCCTGTGGCTGCTGCTGGTCTGGCTCTCGCTCCCTCCACTGTGGATGCCATTTCCATCACGGCCACTCTGATCACGGTTGCCTTGGCTTAGGATATGATGGCGGGGGCCACTCTCCTGGCCAAGGCTCAGGTTTGGCCTTGGACTGGGGCCAGGGAGACCTGGCTTTGGGCTTGGGCTGGGGCTAAGGAGACCCGAGTTTGGGTTTGGGTTTGGGCTTGGGCCAGGGCCAGATATGGGGATAAAACCTCGGTTAAGGCTTTGGCCCTGTTTGGGGTCAAGGCCTGAATTGGGGTTAGGCTCAGGTTTGGGGCCAGGCTCAGGTTTGGGGCCATAACCTGTGTTAACATCAGGGCTGATATCGGCACCTAGACCTGGGCTGAGGCTACACACAAACTTGGAGGTGAGCACTGGGTTGGATGCAGGGTCAGTGCCAGGCTTGGCTTCAGGGGCCAAGGACTCCCCAGCAGGTTTGGGGTTGGGTTCCCCTACAGGTATAGGGTCAGGGCTCCCCACAGGTTTGAGATTTGGGCCCTCCATAGGTATAGGATCAGGGTTGGCACCCCAATCTAATTTGGGACTGGGGATGCAGCCAGGTTTGGGGCTAAGGATCCAGGCTGGTTTGAGGCAGGGCACCCAGGCAAGTGTGGGGATGAAACTTCCATCAAATTTGGCATCAGAGTCTCCATCAGGTTTGAGGTCAGCATCCTCTGAAGGCTTGGCGTCAGGGTCCCCTGCATAAGCTTGGTTGGAAGGTCTCTGGTTACAGCTGCTCCCTGCGTCGAGGCTCCGCAAGTCCTGGTCCTTCTTGGGAAAAGCTTTCTTGATCTCCACTCGGTGGCCTTGGATAGGCTGGAACCTGACCACGGCGGCCTTGTCTGCAGTGTCATGGTCAACGAAGTGGACAAAGCCAAAGCCCCGCCTTTTGCCTGACTGCTTGTTGATGATGATCTCAGCCCTCTCCACAGGTCCAAACTGTGAGAAGTGTCTCACCAGGTCGCTCTCGTCCACATCATCTTTGAGGCCACCCACGAAGATCTTCTTCACTCGGGCATGGGCCCCTGGCTTATTAGAGTCCTCCCAGGGCACTGCTCGCTTCAACTCTACTTGGCTGCCATCCACTGAATGGGGTGAGGCGGCCATGGCTCTATCAGCCTCATTCATGCTGGAGAAAGAGACGAAGCCAAAACAGCGGGAACGACCGGTTTTGGGGTTTATCACCACTACACAGTCTGTGAGACTGCCGAAGGCCTCAAAATGTTTCCGGAGGCCAAACTTGTCAGTGTTCGGGTTGAGCCTCCCAACGAACAGCTTACGAAGCTGTGCATTCTCCAGCACCGAAGAACTTGGGCTGCAGTCTGGTTCCATGGGGGCCTGTGAATCTGGAGGAGTAGCCATCCTTGAGGATAGCAGAAGTCTCCACGGAGAAGGAGGGGCCGCGAGAAAGGGAGCAAGTGGACCCAGGAATGCCGCAGGAACGAGAGAATCCAGGAGATCTCTTCTAAAGAGTAATGAGGCATATTTGTAAACTCTTTTTAAAGGATAGTTAATTTTCAATTTTATTATCTTGTTAGAAAAAAATAAAATGTTTTCTGACTTTGAATGGCTTCTCTTATTTTCTGTGATAGTGTCCCAAAAGTCTAAGTGGAGTTTTAAGCTTTAATAGTTTAAATATCTATTAATTTATAGTTTAAATGTCTACTAAACCTTAAAACTACACTCAGACTTTTGGGACACTCTACATTAGGATATTTTAAGATTATTAAATCTGAAGAGGAATGTTGGGGTCCTTTGCCAGGATACTTCTTTGCAGAAGAGTTAGGCATGTTAGACAATGCTAAGTCCTTTTGGTTAACAAGTCTCCAGGACAGCCACATGACTTAACTAGAGATACCCAAGGCAACAGGCTGGAGGGGGCAGAGAAAGGAGAGAGGTAACAGTGGAAAGGTAATAGGGAAACATCTCGTCTTACACTGAGGTGGCATCTGATACCTCCAAACTAGAACATTTCATCTGAACTCTCTGAACTGGGACTGGATTGATATTTCCAAAGAGGGATTAGGAAAGTCAGTCAAGGGGTACAGCTAGGGATGCCTTAAGGGAGCCTCAGGTAGGGTGGTCTTTAGGGCCCTGGCAGGAGGAAGGAAGAGAGTGTTCCAAGGACTTGTCATGGTTACACAAAGCTCTTGTTGGGATTCCCAGGTCCATCATCACTTCATATGTCTGACCTCAAAATCAGGGAGACTTTAATGAGAAAGGAAACTGGAAGAGCCATACATGGGAATTTTAGAGAAAGAATAGTACAAAAGGGAAGGGGGGGGTGTACCATGCATCAGGAAGGGACATGACTGGGGCAGCTAGGTGGCGCAGTGAGTAGAGCACTGGCCCTGGAGTCAGGAGGACCTGAGTTCAAATCCGGCCTAAGACACTTGACACATGTACTAGCTGTGTGACCTTGGGCAACTCACTTAACCCCAATTGCACTGCCAAAAATCAAAGACAAAAAAAAGGAAGGGACATGACTGGTGAACAGTCACTTTATTGGATGGAGAAAGGCTAGGTCTTAAAGATCAGGTTCCTATTATTAAAAAAAAACCCAAAGAAAGAGATAAACTTTAGCTTGCGCCATTTGTGTGTGTGTGTGTGTGTGTGTGTGTGTGTGTGTGTGTGTGTAGCCCATGACTGACTGAATTCTGTAGGAAACAATTAGCTTTATTAAAAAATTATTCTGAATTAGGCCAAATAACTGCTTTGTTATATTCTCCCCAACTTATCCTTGAACTTCTTCCCTAATTTTATTATGTAAACCAAAATAGGAAGACAAAAAATGCTTTGGACCCAGAAGTATTTTGAAATTTTGAAACAACTATTCTGTTTAAGGAATTCATTGAGGTGGAGGATGAGGTGGGAATCATCTGTCCTGTTGTAGTCAGTGCTTGAGAAATTGGAGCACCTGTTTCTGAAGAAATCAGATAAATGTTAGGCCATCGGGCCATCAGATGATAGTTTTTGTTCCAGGCCCAGTTGGCCCAGACTTGGAACAGGAGGTAATATACTACACATATGCTTCCCATTCTTTCAAGCCTTCATATACTTGGTTTTTCTCCCTGACTCTATGACAGAGTCAGAATACATTGTACTTTTAATGAAAGTGCAGAAAATGGATGTATCTTGCCACTGATTCTATGCAGCAAACTCTTATTGAAATCAAGGAGTGCGGCCATATTTCTTCATGAACAAAATTTGGCATGTAGACATGTAACCTGTCACATGCCCTATTTCCATCCAAAGAGGGTGTTTGCCAAAGAACTAAAAACCATATGGAAATGTACATGTGTCTTGATCTTCTCCCAACACTTTATGAAGGAGAATAATTTTTACCCTTTCATAGTCACTTCTTTCAACCAATGCAGCCAAAATCTGGGCTAACTAAAACTCAGAGTTCCCACATTTAAGTGCCAGATTGGCATTGTGGATTAAACAAAGGCAAAATGTCATGAGCATAAATAAGAAAGAATTAATTAGGTACCGGGATTTCTAAAGATGGCCTCCAACAGCAAGAATTAGTAACACACTTGTTTGATATTTAAATCTGTTGGAAAATTTAGTTGCTTGATTTGAGGAAGTAAAGTCTCAGGCACTGGGAGTTACATCAATTTCACATAAACATTTGAATTATGATTCATTTATCTAAACCAAATCCAGACGTGAAATCTCTTAAAATAGTTACTTAATGTGCAGAAAGTATGGTTCCTGGAGTGCAGAAATGATTGCCATTAATGATTTACACAGTACAGTGAGCTTCGTTCTTAAACTTGCTAGTCTGAAGACTGCACTTGTATAAATCTTCCTAGGGAAGCCACAGAGGAATATAATTTGTATCTGTTTGCCATAGGTGTGAAATGAGTCTCCCTAATTGTGTTCTCTTCTTGACCTGGATGAAAGTTGCCCCAAGGGTGTCATGAACATGGGAGAGGAATAGGTAGAAAAGTTTTCTTCCTGTGCAGGGAGGAGTTAAGCAGAAAATTATAGCTCTTGTAGAGAGAGTCAGCTTTGGTTCAGATGAAGCAAGCAGAGACATAGCTAGGAATTTTTTTTTTCACCTGGGGTGAAAACAGTTTGGGAAGATAGTCTGATGGTAAAGTAGCTAGTCTGATTGGCAGTTGCATTTGTGCTGGGAGACAGAGTGGTCCATCCTTGGGAGCCATGGGGTTGGAGCATAGCGGAAAGGGATGGAGGGCCCTGAGCCCTTTTCCAACAGTAATGCCTGGGCAAGTAGAGACTGTGATGTCAGGTTTCGGAATGTTGCTAGCCACCAGGAAGAAGCATGCCCCCTGAAGAAGTATGTCCCCTAGATGTTGGCACTCTGGGGTCAAAGTTCTCTTTACCTTGTGAGAGTTCTGTTACAAGATAAGTACTTACATGGGTAACTGCTCAAATAGAAACTGCTCACTTGGGGAGGGGAGTGGCAGGAATTGTTTCAGTTCCTTCAGGCCACTAGGGAGAGCATTTACCAGATTACATCTACTAGGGTGCTGAATAAATGTCCTTGTAGCCTCTAAAAATATCTCCTATTTCTTCTTTCTTGTTCTTATTCTTTTCCTTCTCTTCCTCCTCCTCCTCTCTCCTTTCCTCCTTTTTCTTCCTCCCTCCTCCTCTTATTTGTGCTTTTCTACCCAGTATCCTGAATGCCAGGTACCCACTGGGTTATGTAAGTTACGCATACTATGGAATGGGATGTATGTGACATCTTGAGCATTTCTCTTCTGCCTTGAACCCAATCCCCTCCCCTTAGAGTCAGCCACTGCTTGCTCCTGATTCTCTGGTGGATAGAATCACAGCAATGTGTAGAAGACATCTAGATGGATCAGCTAGCGCCACATCTCTCTTACATAAATGTCACATAAACATGTCCTCTTCTCTCTACTCACACAGCTACCATGCTAGTTAATGACTTCATCGCCTCCTGCCTGAACTGTCACAGCTATCCTTTAATTGGTCTCCCTCCTTCACATCTCTCCTCTGCTCCAATTCATTTTTCACTGAACTGCAGGTGGGATTTTCCTAAAGCATACAACTGACCATGTCATACCCCCTCCCCCCATAATCAATAAACTCTAATGGCTCCCGAACTCCAGGATCACATATAAAGTCCTCTCTTTGACATTTAAGCCCTTTACAACCTAGTCTTATACTTTTCTGCCTCCTGTGTCCACTGGGACCCAGCTACACAGGCCTTCCTTTACCCAATGTTCCATCTCCTGACTCTGGGCCTTTTCACGGGCTATCTCCCATTATTGGAATGTGGGGTAGCTACTCTCCTCCTGACTTCCATAGCTCAGTCCCATCTTCTGCAGAAGACCTTTCCCTGTCCACTCTGCCACCCCACTCCTCTTCCTTGATACTTTCCCTCGAAGGTTATTTTCCGTGTGTACTGTATTTATCCTATTTATGTATACATATTTTTTTGTATGTTGCCATTCTCCTCCTGACCTTGGTCCTCTTTCCCAGACTTCTAAATATACTATCTCTTTCTAGAATTTCCCCCAGTGCCTAGGGCCTCTTTAATGCGGAATATACACTCACTTCTTCTGCTTTCATAAACTGAAATGTTCATCTGTTCCTGAAGCATCCTCCATTTTGTGTATGTGTAGGGGCAGGTTGGGACTCATCCCCCTCCTGACCCTATCCCTGGCTTCTAGACTTCAAAACCCTGGCCCTGTGCCAGGCACCTCCCCTTCTCCTTCATTCCTTCCTTTGATTGCCAGCTTTTGTCTGTGTGCTGTTTTTCTCTATGAGAGTATAAGTTTTTGGGGGGCAGGTTATGCCTTTATTTTTGTTTATTTTTCTATCACTAGCATTTAGAACAGTGCCTGACACACAGTAAAAGCTTAATACTTTTTGTTGACTAACTACATGTTTTTATAGATAGAGGCATAGGCCTGTCACCAGTGGGAGTGGTATTCTCCAGTCATTAAGATGGTGACTTGGCTCTACCTGGCTCGCTTACCTTTGCCATGTAGAGACGAGTTGATATTTTCACAGTTATAGAAACTGAGATAGAGGACACTAGGCTAATTGTCTCAGAGACATAGTTAGTGACTTAATTGGTATGTATTAGGAAAACTCACTGCCCTTGGAGTTAGTTGCTTAGCCTGTTGGTCAAGTCTGCATTTCTCAAAGGTAATATTCTTCATCATGTTAAGGTCATGCCTCTGGGTTTCAGAAATCCACTCAAATAATTAGCAAGGCTGAGGCATAAAATACAATTGCACCATTGAGCGCTTGACCTGCGTTACCTAGTTTGTGTGATCATAAGCTTTTTACAAGTTGTTTTACTGAACACAGCCCCTATTGTTTACATACTGAAATGAAAGTATCATTTTTCATGGCGGACCAAAAAGATATTAGGTGTGTGTGGCATTAGGTGTGTATACATGCATACATGTGCTTTTCTTTCTCTGCCCACTTTCCAGTGATAGTATTATTTGATCCTTATGTTATAATGATTACTCTTGGGGCAGTGATCAACACTGTTGATTTTTAGACTTTGATGCTTCAGAAACTCAGTGCTTTTGTCATTCCAAATGAATTCCAAGTCAAGCTGTGATTTTTACCATATAGAATCCCCTGTTACTGGTGAATGAAATATCATTTGCTTTTGTGGTTGAAAAAGCTGGCCTAATAATGGACACGTACAAGCTAGAATGAGTATGACTTTACTTTCCTAAATGTGGTCAATTCAAATGATATTGTGTTTTAATAAAAAATTCTTGTCATTCCAAGGAATCCTCTCTTCAAAATATAAGAAAGTATGCCCTAATCCAGGGGTGGGGAGCGTGCAGCCTCGAGGCCACACGTGGCCCTCTAGGTCCTCAAATGTGGCCTTTGACTGGGGCCACACTTGAGGACCTTGAGGGCCACGTGTGGCCTCGAGGCTGCACATTCCCCACCCCTGCAATCCATTATGCTTTCTTTTAAGTTCTATTGCTCGGTGGATAGAATGCTCATTGGGCCTGAAGTTAAGAAGACCTGATTTCAAATCTGGCGTCAGACACTTAACAGTTCTGTGACTCTGGGTGAGTCACTTAACCTCTTTTTGTCTTAGTTTCCTCATTTGTAAAATGAGGATGATAATGATAGCACCTATCTCCCAGGATTGTTGTGAGGATCAAGTGAGATAATAATTGTAAACCACTAAGCACAGCGCCTGGCACATAGTAAGCGCTATATAAATGTTAGCTATTATTTTTATTATTGATTTACTAGCAGTTTCATTATAGAAGAATGCTGGCCTTTGCTAGCTATGTAATGATTCTAAGCTAGTATTTCTATTACTGGCAACGTAACTTTAAAATTTAGCATTGGGACAGAAAAAGTAGTTAATGTGGCTGGTTTGCATCAGATACATACTGAAGGATGTTGTGCCAGAAGCAAGATGATTTAAAAGGCACTTGTGGATTGGTTTTCAAGATCTCAAAGATGGGAAGATTCCCTTAAAATGGAAAAGATATCAGACAGCATTTTTGACAGTGGAGAAGACGTCAGCAACTACCAACTTTATGAGACTACCTTTTCACTTGTATATATGTTTTATGAGAATTGTCTCTGCATGCATGAATGATATCTTTAATACAATCAGGAGATGGGAATAGGCAGGGTTCTGCAGAAATTTTTTTTAACAGCAGACAACTTATTTTGCAGTCACATACTTGACTGAATAGTGTAAAGAATACAAAATATTAGAAGATATGTCCTATTGTTTGTTGCCTTTAAAAAACATTTGAGTCAATAGAACAAAATTCCAACTTTGACATGTCTTTTTAACTGCAATTTCTCTCGTGTATACATATGTTAAAATTATATAAGACTCAATAGTACAAGCCATTGCAAAGAAAAATTTGTTCAGTGATGTGCTGAACATTGATATCAAACAAGGGGTAAAGGCACTGTCTTGAAGGTTTTTTTTTAAAAATACAAATTCCAAATGAAAAAGATTCCTTCTTGATATTGGGGCTCTCCAAATGATTCTATTTATTAACCACCTTGTACATTGCGCTCTAGAATACCACAAACATTTCTCAGTGAAATCTACAGTAATTCACAATAAAGTAGTCTAACAAAAGATCTAGAAAATCAAGGGAAATGATGAAAAGAAATAGGGACAAAGAGGGAATAGCACTTCCAGGTCTCAAACTATATCATAAAGCAGCAATCATCAAAACTATCAGATATTGGGGCAGCTAGGTGGCGCAGTGAGTAGAGCACCGGCCCTGGAGTCAGGAGGACCTAAGTTCAAATCTGGCCTCAGACACTTGACACATTTACTAGCTGTGTGACCTTGGGCAAGTCACTTAACCTCAATTGCCCTGCCAAAACAAACAAAGAAAATTATCAGATACTAGCTAAAGAGTAGAGAGTGAAATTGATGAAGCAGACCAGACAAGTGAGAATCAGAAACAAAAGAAACATAACAATCCAGTGTTAGATAAAGTGGAAGACAAAAATTACCTAGGAAAGAACTCCCTATTTGATAAAAAAAAAACTCCTGAGGAAAACTGGAAAGCAGTCTGGCAGAAAATTAGGATTAGACCAACATCTTACAACATCTTCTATAATACATTTTAAATGGATACACAGCCTTAATATTAAAGAACAGGCTATGAAAAAATTAGAAGAGAAACAGATCATATGCCTCTCACAGTTATGGATAGGAGATGTATTCTTAACTGAACTAGAAATGGGGCAATTGTAAAGGATAGAATAGATTACTTTGATTACATGAAATTGAAAAGCTTTTGTACAAACATTATTAATGCATCTAGGATATGAATGAAAGTGGTTATATATATGTATGTATATATGTATATGTATATATGTAATCATCAGCCATTCTCCAATAAATAAGCGGTCAAAGAGTATGAACAGTTTTCAAAAGAAGAAATGCAAAGTATTCTCGACCCCTTGAAAGAATGCTCTAAATCGTTAATAATATGGGAAATGCAAATAAATCAAATCTGAGGTTCTGCCTAATACTCTGCAAATTGGCAAAGATGACAAAAATGGTAATAGTCAATGTTGGAAGGGTTGTGGGATGATAGACACACTAACACATCATGGGTGGAGCTGTGAATTGGTATAATATGTTGGAAAGCAATTTGGAATTATGCAAATAAAGTGACTAAAATGCCCATACCCTTTGATCTAGAGACTTATTACTAGCCTTATACACTAAGAAAATCATTGATAAAAGGAAAGTCTCATAGATATAAAAATATTTATGGCCACATTTTTTATGATAGCAAAAAATTAAAAACAAAATATATGCACATAGATTGGGGAGTGGCTAAACAAATTGAGGTAAATGAAAGCAGTGGAATATTACTATACAATAAGAAATGACATGTATGATGAATACAGAGAAGCGTGGAAAGATCTATATGAACTGATGCAGAGTGAAGTAAGCAGAGTAAAGAAAGCAATATACATGGTAACCATAGCAATGGAAATGGAAAGAATAACTACACATGCAAAAATAAAAAAAAATGAATGTAGCTAAATTATAAAGATTAAGCATTATTCAAAAGAAGAGTGCCTACCCTCCCATAGCCTTTCCATTATTTGTAATATTTGCTTTAATTTTCATTTCCCAGAAAGCAGAAAGATGTGAAACAATTTTTACAGCAAGTGTTTCTGATAAAAGCCTTATTTCTCAAATATATAGAAAACTGAGTCAAATTTTTTAAGAATATGTCATTTCCCAATTGATAAATGGTCAAAGGATATGAAGAGGCAGGTTTGAGAACAAGAAATCAAAACTATCTATAGTCATATGAAAAAAATGCTGTAAACAACTATTGATTAGAGAAATGTAAATTAAAACAACTCTGAGGCACCACCTCACACCTATCAGAAATGACCAATGCTGGAGCAGATGAGGGAAAAATAAGTACACTAATGAATTGTTGGTAGAGTTGTCAACTGGTCCTACCATTCTGGAGAACAATTTGGAAGTAGATCCAAAAGGCTGTAAATCTGTACATACTCTTTGACCCAGTAACACCACTACTAGGTCTGTATCTTGAAGAGATGAAAGAAAAAGGAAAAGGAACTATATGTCCAAAATATTTATAACATCTCTTTTTGTGGTGGCAAAGAATTAGAAGTTGAGGGGATGTTCATCAATTGGGGAATGGCTGAACAAATTGTGGTGTGTAGTTGTAATGGAGTACTACTGTGCTATGAGAAATGACGAGGGGAGTGATTTCAGAAAAAGATGGTAAGACCTATGTGAACTGATGCAAAGTGAAGTGAGAAGAACTGGGAGATCATTGTGCACAGTAGCAGTAATGTTGTAATGATAATCAGCAGAGACTTGGTTACTCTGATCAATACAGTGATCCAAGACAGTTCCAAAGAACTCATGATGAAAAAATGCTATCCACCTCTACAGAGAAAACTGATGAACTCTGAGTGCAAATTGAAGTATAATTTTCTCACTTTATATTTCTTGATTTTTTGGAAATATGGCTAATAAGGAAATATGTTTTGCATGATTTCACATGTATAATTGACATCCTATTGCTTGCCTTCTCAGTGGGTTGTGGGAGGGTGTAAGAGAAAGGAGAATTTGGAATTCAAAATTTAAAAAGAATGTTTAAAGTAAATACATTTTTTAAAAAGATAAAAGGTCTAACCATGCATACTGGCAAAACAAAGTGGATGAAAAATGAATGTTGCCCAGACACGCATGAGCAGCTATTGAACAAGTCCATCTGTATGTCTATCTTAGAGAAATGTATCTGAAAAAAGGGTATGTGAGAGTGTGTATGAGTACTACCTTGTAGAGAATGATACAAGCTAGGGTCCTTTAATGGAAATCACTTATTTTTATTCCTTTCATGATAATCCCTTATGAATTCACAGGATGCTAAAGAAGTAAATTCAATGATGTTGTTAATATGAAGATGAAGCATTCAAATGCACACATCCTCTTTGACAGAAATTTCCCAACCCTTACTTTCCTTCTGGATATCATTTCCTTCAGGCATTCTGAAATTTATTCTGAAAGTATTTACCATTGGATAGGTATTTTTCCTGCTTTTCTCCACTTCTGTTCTTTCCTTTTGCTGGCTTTTTCTCCCTTACTGAAACTCAAATAAAAATTTTAAAACACCAATTGACGGAGAGGCTCTCAAAAATGAAGAATGTTGAAGTCAGTGGGTAGAATGTTAGAGCCAATACAGATCATTCTAGTATGAATTTCTGAGGCTTTGTCTTCATGATATCAAAATGACCAGTTAAAAAGAGAGAAAAATGTAGTCAACTTCGTTATTGGGTATTGAGTAATATTGAGGAGGATCAAGAGGAAGTGGTAAGGACTGTCTTGGCACAAAGCAAATAGCCAGGGTAGGGACACTTGGGTTTTGCTTATGGGTGCTGAATTTAAAGGGTACTTCCAACATTTGTAGATCCTCAGCAGCATACAAATAACAGATCTTAATACCTAGGTAGGAACTGTGTATTATATAAACTTCATATCTCCTTTAATGCATAGCACAGTGTTTGGCCCATAATAGTAAATGTTTATTTAATACATGAATAAATGAATGTCAGGATATCAACTTTTTAGTGTTGCTATATACTATATCTATCTAATATACATATATATGTATGCTATATAAAGACAGTACTATTATCTACAGAGAAAAATTATAGAAACCTCTCCAGTCTGTCATATTCTAATGGTAATTGCTTATGTTATAAATTAAAAGGTTGTTAAGTGAATCATTCTAACAACATAACTCTTTAGGTCTCAATAAATTCCCTGAGGCCAATGCTTTGCACATAGCTTGGCAACATTGGATGAGAAATCTTGTTTCTATAGGTTGGGATTTATAGATGAGCCTAAAAAATGGGAAGATAAAGATTAGTTGCTCATTTATAGAAAGCCAGCTCAGACTGAGTAAAGAGTGAATAGTTCTTGATGATCATTTATCTCCAACTATAAAAAAGTCATTACAAGCTTATCTGGAAGTTGGAGGAAGCTCCTTTGGATAAAAAATCCACATCATTCTAATGAAAAGGGCAAATGTAGTATTTTCTTTCTGATGCATGATAATAGAAAAAATCAAGTAAGAACCTTGAATGTTATTATATTTCTACCCATTTGACTCCTTTGGGGATAACTTGGAAAATGTACTTTGTCCATATCAATAGATATGAATTTCTCAGTGCAAGGGAATGAGTCAAAATTGAGATTACACTTTAAATAGTACCAAGGTGCTCATCATAGATATTTCTCAAGTTTGATAGTTATGTGATCTTGCTCACTTGGTTACTCCCTTCAGTGATACAGACCACAAAGCATTCATGCCTACATACCCTGTATGATTTTGTTGGATGTATGCCCACAGATCCTTCTCCTGAGACCCACCCAACCGGCTGAGCACCTTCGCCTAGTTCTCTTGGCATTGCTTTGAAACCAGCAAGGCAAATGGGTAGTTCGCTGGTTACCACAAACTCTCTCTGTATGACTGTCTCACCTTTTCTGATTGTATATCTCTCTAGTGATATCTTTCATATTGTTTCTCTGGCATAGTTCTTGGTTGGTATTGTGTTGCAGCCTACTGATATATACCATGTGACTCTTTATTGCCTTCTGGGTGACCTTTAACTTTAATTCTTTGGAAACTAGAATTCCCCACCTCCCAACCATACATAAAAAAATATTGTTGTTGAAAAGACAGGTGTGAAAAAAATCTTTGAGCTGTTTTGATTTGCATTTCTCTTATTTTTAGCAATTTGGAGTGGTCTGTCATATGGTTGTTAACAATTTGCAATTCTTCTTTTGAGAAGTCTTTGTTCATATCTTTTGACCACTTATTTGACTTGTGGTCACATTTCAGTTTGTTGTCTATATATATTGGCTGTCAGACTCCTTTCAAAGATTATTTGATAAAAAGATTTCTCATAGTCAGCTACTTCCTTTCTTATCCTCTTTGCATTGATTTTGTTCATATAAAAGCTTTTCAACTTAATGTGATCAAAATTTTCTGTTTTATCTTTTGTAATTGCCCCTGTCCCTTGCTTGGTTAAGAATTTAACCCCTAATCATAGCTGTGAAAAGTAACTGATCTAATTCTCTTCTAATATTTTTATGGTATGACCTTTAATATTTAGGTCATATATCCATTTTGAGTTTATTGTGGCATGCAAGATGTTGGTCTTTGACCCAGAGATTCCACTGCTCAGGATATATCCCAGGTAGGCCAATGACAAAAAGAAAAGTCCCCCCAAAATAAAAAAAAATATTTATAGCAATATTGTTTCATGGTAGCAAAGTACTAGGGACAAAGTTGATGCCTGTTGACTTGGAAATGGAAAATCTAATTGTATATAAATGTAATGCAACAATACTATACTGTAAGAAATGATGAATATGACAGATAGAAGCAGGAGACAACAAATGAACTGAAACAGAACCAGGAAAATAATATATACTATGACTATAACAATGTAAATGGAAAGAACAACCACCACAAAACAACTGAAACTGAGTACAGTAGAATCATAAGCTTGTTTTTCCCTACCTATTTGAGGAAGTATGTGTGTGTGTGTGTGAGCACGCATGTGCATGCATGCCACATGGATGGTATGAGTATGAGAAGCTGCATGTAATAGGATCATAGATTCAGAACTGAAAGGAACCTCAGAGACTATTGATGCCAGCCCCTTCATTCTACAGCAAAGGAAACTGAGACTTTGATTACTTACATAACTTGCCCAGCATCATGCAGCTGGTCAGTGTCTGAGGCAGAATTTGAACCTGTCTTCCTGACTCTAGTAGCAGTGCTCTATTCAAACTACATTGCTGCCTTCCAGTGTAATGGTAGACTTTTTTAATATCTCAATTAGTTTTGATGATCTGCTTTTTGAATTCTTTTTTTTCTTCTTTGTTAGAAAGGATGTATCTTTGGGAGGGAGAGGGGGAGAGATATGTAGGGAAATGTAAGTGATGAAAAAATGATGTCAGTAAACATTTATGAAATAAATATTTTAAAAGATGAGCTTTTGTTTTAGGGAGAAATCTAGAGTTGTTGAAATAAGGAGAAGAATACTCACCAAAGGCAGTCCCTATTGCACTGGACAGTGTTCACTGAAGAGTCCAAATGGAAGAGGGATTCTCTAGAGATAGTGAGGCCCTCCAGATGTTCTTATTGTGGATGTCTTTGTGCCGATTGCACAGAGCTCCTGTATATTGCAGAATCTTCTGATTTATGGGATTTATGCAATCCCGTAAAAAGGTTCGTCTTAACTTTCTGCCCTGGAAAAAAATACAATAGCTGTTATTTATATAGCATTTACTATGTTGTCAGAGGCCTTCAACAAGGATGAAAATGCTATCAAAGTCAGCTACTGCACTGATAGTAAATTACTTAACATGAAAAGGCTACAAGCCAAAACTAAAATGGAGGGAGTGTTGGTGCATGACTTTTTCTTCATAGATGATTATGCACTCAGTGCAGCCTCTGTGGCTGAGATGCAACAAAGTATGGATCAATTCTCTGCTGCTTGTGCTAATTTTGGCCTGATAATCAATACCAAGAAAACAGAGGTTCTCCATCAGCCAGCACTGCTCCACCCATAGGTGGAACCATTGGTTACAACAAATGGAGAAGTTTTGAATGCTATGGATAAGTTCACTTACCTTGGTGGCGTACTTTCCAGGGATGAACACAGTGATAACGAGGTTGACGCACACAGTGTTTGGGAGGCTCTAAAGGAAAGTGTGGGAGAAAAGAGGTATTAGACTGCCTACCAAAACTAAAGGTCTACAAAGCTGTTGTGTAGACCTCATTGTTGTATGCCCGTGAAATCTGGTCAGTATACCAGTGCCATGCCAGGAAAGTGAATCGCTTCCACTTGAAGTGTCTTAAGAAGATTCCGAAGAACACCTGGTAGAATAAGGTGTCAGACACCAAGGTCCTTTCTCAAGCTGAACTGCCAAGCATTCATTCTGTTGTAGAGAGTGCAATTCTGATCAGCTGGCCACATTGTTTGAATGCCAAATGTACTTTTGCCTAAAAGACTATTTTACAAAGAACTCATAGAAAGGCAAGCACTCACATGGAGGTCAGAAGAAACAATATAAGGACACAGTCAAGGTCTTTCTGAAGAACTTTGGAACTGATTATGAGACATGGGAGACAGTAGCATAAGACCATCCAAGATGGTGTGCCCACATCAAAGAAGACACTGTGCCCTATGGGCAAAGCAGAATTGCAGTAGCTCAGAAGAGCTGTAAGATGCACAAATTTAGAGACTTCTCCACTCCAAATGTCCTGTTTCTGCCCAGTCTGTGGTAAGAGCCTTCCGAGCTTGGATTGGTCTTATCAGCCACAGTCAGACACACTGTACGGGGATCCCAACATAGTGATGTCATTTTGGTCCCTTTTGAGAACAGAGGACAACAACCAACAAACCATGTACCAGATACTGTGCTAAGCACTTTGTAAATATTACCTCGGTTTATCTTCACAACAGCCCTTTGAGCTAGGTGCCATTCTTATCCTCATTTTACATTTAAGAAAACTGAGGGAAATAGAGGTAAAGTTATTTGCCCAAGGTCACAAAGCTTGTACGTATCCGAGGTCAGATTTGAACATTCCATCTGCTGCCCAAACGAGTGGATGCGGAATGTCTATAGTCTAGATTATGATATGTAGTTGGACGGACAACTTATAATTTTTGGTCATCGGTACATATATCATGGACACATCCATTAGAAGCAGCTGCTGGCACAGTGGCTAGAAATCTGGGCCCAAAATCAGGGAGACCTGAGTTCAAAATCAGCCTCAGACATTTACGAGCCATATGACTGGAAACTCACTTCACCTCTGTCTAGTTTTCCTCATCTGTAAAACAGATAATGATAGTGTTGTTGTGAGAATCAAATGAGACAGTTGTAAAATGTTTAGCATGGTACCTGGCACATAGTAGGTATTTCATAAATGCTTGTTTCTTTCCTTCCTTCTGTTCATGAACAGATATTGCAGATACACAGTGATCTGGACTCAGAATTATACCAGAAGAGAGAGGGCCTTTGGGAAACTGTCCAGTGCTTTTAATCACCCTAAGGTCACCAGGGACTGTTGTGTAAAATGGGAGGTGTTTCAGAAGAGACAAAAAATCCCTAACTGTGAATTTGTTTTTCCTATATATTCCCAGAGAGGCCCCAGTTGCTTGAGGAATTCTGGATAGTGTTGTGTTTCTTGGATCCCCTCCACTAATCCCACAAATCTCCCAAGACAGGTTTACATCTAACACCGGAGAACATCCACAGGCCACTCGGCATCCACTGAGCATGGGACACAAGTACAGTGAAAAAGATAGTTTCTTGGCTAAGTAGATTTTTTCCTTGGCTTCCACAGTTGGATGTCTTCTGTCTGACCTGTTTTACAAGATTGTATGGACAAAAAGAGATCACACAATTAAAGAAGCTTAGAGTTGGTAGGGATCTAGTGGCCTCTCTAGTCTAACCTATTCCTAACAAAGGATCTACTCTACAATATCCCTGAATATTGAGCACCCAGCCTTTGTTTAATCAACTCCAGTGACAGGGAACTCACTACCTATTGAGGCAACCTGTTCCACTTTTAGACACTTGTAATTGTTATGAAACTATTCTTTACATCAAGCCTAAATCTGCCTCCCTTTAACCTCCCCTCCATTGCTCCTGGTTCTGCCCTCTGGGACCAAGCAGAACAAATTTAATCCTACTTCAATATGATGACTCTTCAAATACTTTGACTATTTTCGTATTAGCCCAAATCTTCTCTTTGTCAGGTTAAACAGAGTCATTTCTTTCCATTTATCCTTATGTAGCATGGTATCTAATTTTCTCACCATCCTGTTCACCCTCATGTGGATGAAACCCAGCTTGTCTTTGTTCTTTTTTTAAATTATTGATCCATTTTGTTTATATTATGCTCATTTCTGAATATGTCCCTCCTCCCTTCCCAATGAAACTTTCCATGTAATGAACATTTTAAAAAGTTACATTTCCACAAAACTAACCAACACATTAACCATTTCTTACAGCACATGTAATAATTCACACTCATAGTTTCCCATCTCGTCAATGAAAGGAGAAAGAGGAATTTTTTCATCTCTTTTCCAGTCAAGCTTGGTCATTATAATCACACAAGCTTGATTTTAATTTTATTATATTCTTTCCAGTCACATTATTGTCATTCTATATATTGTTTTCCTGGTTTTGCTTCCTTCACTCTGCGTCACTTCATCATACAAGTCTTTCCATGTTTATCTGAATTACTCATATTTGTCCTTTCTTATAGCACAATAGTAACATATCATATTTGTGCATCATGTTTTGTTTGGTCACTCCCCAACTGATAAATACCTATGTTGTTTCTAGGCCTGTGCTACTACAGAGTGTTCTTAGAATTTTTTTTGTATTTATGGGACCTTCCTTTCTGTCTTCAACTTCCTCAGGGTGTATTTCCAGTACTTAGTCTCTGGGTCCACGAGTCTGGACATTTTGATAATTTTTCCTCATAATTCCAGATTATTTTCCAGAATTATTAGATCATTCACAGTTCTGTCAACAGTATATAAACCTTCCTATTTTCCCATAGGCCCTCCACTTTGACTGTTTCCATTTTTACCAGTTTGTAGGGCATAAAGTAAAACTTGAAAGATGAAAGGTGAATAAACCATTCAAGTCACCCCATCCCACTTAAAGTTAGTAATAAGATCCTAAGTCCTAATACATTTATCAGAAGAGAATGGAGGAAGGGAATAAATGTTTTCATAGCGCCCACTTTGTGTCAGGCATTGTGCTAAGCGCATATCTCGATTGAATCACTCAAATTGGAGATGCGAACAGGGCCTAGACCTACCAAAGATTTAAGAATTATAGACTAAGTGCAAAAGGTCCTTGGATGAACTGATATGAAATTGACAGAGTGTTTTTTAACATCGACTGAGGAAACATGATTATATCCAGTGAGTCATCTAATGAAAATATCAAGCTAGTTTGGGGTCTAAGTTTGGGTCTAAGAGATTTTGAGGGTCTGGCAACAGAGAGGAAGGAGGGAGGTTATGGACAGCAGGGCTAAGAAGAATTGGAAATCTGGGGGCAACCAAAAAAAGCAAGGAAGAGAAGGTAAGACAGCTGTGGTGGAGAATGGAGAGAATGAAGAGGGCCACGAGCCCCAAAGGCATTGCAGAGCACAAGACTGGCCGATGCCACCAGTTGCACTCCCCTCTTCAAGAACTGAGAGAAGTTCCGTGAAAAGGTCTTCTGTTTCCTCAGCTTCCCCTCCTGATTCCAGTCTATTAACACACTGTTATATACTCTGCTACTTTTGTACCCAAATTTTCCAGTTACTTAATTTTTGCCTCAACCACAAAGAGGCCAGGAGTTAGTACAAGATAAATATAAATGTAAGTTGTGGCACAGAGCCAAACCTCTGCCGAAATGTTAGGAATTTTCCTAGACTGGGTTCATTGTGATTTCACTACTAACTCTTCATTTAACACAAACTCCTTAAAGCAGTAGAGGAGAGAACCATGTGGACCTGAGGGGATTCTAGGCATAAAACAAGCTAATAATTATAACAAGATGTTATATACCTTTCTTTTAATATTAGTTATTTGGTGCAGCCTTTCATATCATTGTTCATAGTTTGCAATTCTCCTTTTAAGAGCTGTTGGTTCATATCATTCATATCATCATCATTTGACCACTTAGTTTTGGGTATCATCTGTGTCTTCTTTAGGAAGTAGTGGCCAGAATTTCAGAACTGAACACAGTGACACAGAGGGATAATTAGTTACCTTGTCCTGGATATCATGCCTTTTTTCTTGCAGAAAATGAAAACATTCTGATTGTTGTCACAGGAATTATTGTCTAGTCATGTTTCCACAATTCTGTACTTGGGATATTAATGTTTTGAACCTATATAAAACTTTACATTTATTCCTATTCAATTTCAACCATTTAGATTCATCCTGTTCTAAACTACAGAGATACTTTTGTACCCTAGCCCTATTACCCAGCATCTTCTCTGTCCTTTCTAGCTTTGTGTCATTTGTAACTTTGATAAGCCTGCAATTCATGCTTCGAATCACTGACAAAATTGTTAAAAAAGCTCAGGGCCAAAGACTGATCTTCTCTGTACTACACTGGAGACTTCCTCACTGGAAGACTTCATTCAGTCTTTCAATCAACAGACATTTAAGTGCTGACCATGTACCAGGCACAGTGCTATGCACCGGAGATCTAAAGAAAGGCAAAAGGTAGTCCCTTCCCTAAAGTAGCACATGATTTAATGTGGGAGCAAACACATAAATAAATAAGTGTGGCTGTTTCTTAGGTAGGCTTGAAAGGCTCTTTTTGTCCAGGAATGGGTTGGATTAAATGGTCCCTGAGGTCCCTTCCAACTTTGAGATTCTCTTACCTTTTCAAATTAATATTGATTTTTTCTCGATTACTTTTTGGATTTGTTCATTCAGTTCTGCACTTGGAATCAATAGAGATGTCAGTTTGAATCTCACCTCTCTTACCTACCAACTGTATGATTATGGACAAGTCACCCCTCTGTGCTTCCCTTATCTATAAAATGGGGGTAATCATAACTGTAGAACAAGTAATTTACCTTCTAGGATTGTTGTGAGATTCAAGTGAGATCATGGATATGAAAGCATTTTGTACACTTTAAAGCACTATATAAACATCTACTGCTATCATTTTTGTTCCACAGAAAGTTCTAAATTTACTTAATGGCATTAACAATTAGCCCACATCTTTTCATCTTGTCCATAGGGATGGCACATCAAATAATTTACTGTTATCTAGGTAGACGTCATATGCTAAATTCCCTGATGTACCAGTCTAATTATCTTGTCATCAAAGGAAATGAGCATGAGGAGAAATTTAATTAGTCATGCTGGCTTTTAGTGATCATTGCTTCACTTTCTAAATATTCATAAACTATCACTTTAAAAATATGTTTTGAAATTCGCTGGAAATAAGTCAGATTCACTGACCAACAACTTGCATACTTGACCCTCTTCCTACTTTTTTTTAAAATTGAAGACCTTTGCCTTTCTTTAGTATTGGGACACCTCTTCATTCTACAGTAGCTTTTAGTAGCCAGCTTTTTAGTATCCCAGGATTTCATTCATTTGGGCCTGGTGAGTTGAAATCTTTGGGGGACAGCTAGGTGCTTCCTTCTCATCTCCTCATTTATCTTTAGGTTCAATTCCTTGTTAACTGTTTTTGTTCTGTCCTTCCTAATCCACGCTTCATTCTTCTCAGAGGAAAAACCCAACAACAAAAACAAATTGAATAGCTCTGTCTTCTCACCTGTATCTTCTGTCAGGTATCCCAATGCATCCTGGGCTATCTCCAGGCCACTGGACCCAGATGGCTCTGGAAGATGAAGGGAGGCCGGTGACCTTGCACAGCCCTCCCTCACTCAAATCAAAGTCAACAGCAAGTCATGGCATCGTTCTCTGATGTCATGGTCGTCCTTGAGAACGAAGGACAAACACAACAATCTTTTGTCATCATTCTAGTCACACTTAGTAGCTACTCCTTTCTTTGATTCTCCTCTTGCAGGAATATGGTTTAAAAGACCCTTTTGGTTGTCATTACCATTAATTTACACCCTCAACTCATTCTGTGTTTTACGACTCCCTACTGTGTTCTTATAGGAACCTAGATGACCCAGTGACTGAGCCTAATCACTGGTCCTGAAGTCAAAAAGACCTCAGATCAAACTTGGCCTCAGATACTTATTAGTTGTGTGACCCTGGGCAAGTCACCGAATCTCTGTGCACCTCAGTTTCCTCAATTGTAAAGTGGAATTAATAATAGGACATGCCTTGCAGGGTTGTTGTGAGGATCAGGTGAAATAATGTTTGTAAAGTGCTTAGCATAGTGACTAGCACATAGTAGTTTTCTGCATAAATGCTAGTTATTACTATCATTATTATTACTATCGTTATTATTATTATAACACGCTGCTCTCAGTTACCTGCCCATGTCTTCATCTTCTTTAAGTCATTTACAAATATGAGTCGGTAGATGAATTCGATGCATAGCTCTTTTTTCCTCTACCTACTATATGAAAACACTTTGTTTTCATCCACAACTCATCATTGCCGTTGTCATTGTGCAGTCCATGCAAATTTCTGTTACATCCCCTTTCCAGGTAGAATTTTGAAGAGTGACCATCTACAGCTGCCTTCTCTTGATTTTTCCTCATTCTCTTTCCCAAACCTTAGAAAATAATAGAAATTACTGTTCCCTACAAGTCCATGAAGCCAATATCCAATTATCCTTTGAGGTACCCCAACTCTATAAACCCTTGGGGACAGATGTAGCCTTGAGGCAAAGTACAAAAATTGATACCTCCATTGGAAGGAAGTTATACTCTGATAAATCTTGGCATGCCCTTGGCCACATCCTTTCTGGAAGGCTACATGACCTCCTCTGTTTAATAAGTTCTTATATGCCTTTGGGGCCATGGGTGATTAAAGAAATGTGAGAGAACAGGACTTTGTGGTAGCTGAGGTTAGGAAGGAAGAGGTGTGTTAGACACAGAACTATACAAAATCAGGAAGTTTGCCTCATTTTGACTTTTTCCAGCTGTGTGACTGTGGTTATGAACCGATATATGAAAAGGTCTATTCATACAGCTTATGTGAGCCACCATTCATTTGCTCAAACCTATGCACTTTCCAGTTGGTTTTTTTTTGGCTCAGTTTTGATCGATGGTCTTAGGAACACAAGAAACTACCTGGGTACACCCAAGTTGGCAAACAGTGTCTAGGCATGCTGCTGCTTTCCTGGAATTTTAAAATAGTAGGTGTATGTTCTAGCCCTATAGGTCCTGTTCCTACACTCTACAATTCAGCCAAACTTGCCTTCTTTCTATTCCTCACTCACAACATTCCATCTCCCATCTCTGTGCCTTTGTGCTGATTGGCCCTTATACTTGGAATGCCCTCTCTCCTCAACTCTGCCTCACAGAATCTCTCTCTTCTTTCCAGATACAAGCAAGTACCACCTTTTACACAAAGCCTTTCTTTATCTCCCAAATTGCTGTCTTCCCTCACTAACTTTATTATTTCATGTTTATGTTGTATACATTTATTCTGAACTTATACATGTATATATTGAGAGGCAATTTAACGTAGTGGAAAGAGAGCCAAGGAGACCTGGGTTCACCCCCCACTTCTTATCCGTACTGGCTGTGTGTCCTTGGACAAGAATCTTGACCTCTCAGAACTCTGGGAAATTCTCTTTAAGACTATAGGTTTCAGAGAAGGTACCTATCTGCATTGGTAGAAGGAGTTCTCTCCTCTGGGAGTTCCCTGTGCCAACAAAATCACATGTCCAAACCCTGTGCCCCTTTGTATATGTTATGTCCCCAATAGATGTAACCTCCATAAGATAAGGACTTTTTCATTTTTGTATCTCTTTCCTTAGTGCCTATCATGCATAGAGGGTAACCAATAAATGCTAATCGATTTATTGATTGAGAATGGGGATGGTTGAATGTGCAAGACTGACACAGTGGATGGAAAGTCTAAGCGCTACATCAGTTGGGTGGTACTTTTATGGAAAAGAAGGTGGCATAGAGGAGTTAAAATCTGAGCTAGTGGAAGTGGTACCTGCATTGGTGAGTTCATTGATATATCTTGGGCAGAATTATATGGCTATTCCATGTAATACTGGGTTTATGGGGGGGGAATCTTTCATTTCTCCAGTTGTATTTCTAAAGGAGCTTTTAAAATCAAGAGTCAGAAGCCAACAGAAGAATTGGAAGAAGTTGCTTTTAGGATCCTTCATCTAAAGTCTTTGTGGTCTGGTCCTTAAGTGTACTTGTTTTATATTAAGAGAAATGAAGAGCAGGGGAACACTGACTTGGAGAGAAAATCTTGGAAATATGAATTCTCTAAGAGTATTTTAACATCATGTTTTTAAGAGGTGTCCTTGTCCACACACAGCGTTTGTTGTTTTCTTGACAAAGATACTGGAGTGGTTTGCTATTTCCTTCTTTAGCTCATTTTACAGGTGAGGAAACTGAGGTAAACAGGGTTAAGTGACTTTCCCAGGGTCACACAGCTAGTAAATATCTGAGGCTGGATTTGAACTCAGGTGCTTCTTACTGCAGGGCCACCTAACTGCCCTGTTCACACACAGTAAAACTCACTGTTTCCTTTATTCCCTCAGCAGCTGTTCACCAATGTGTTTTGTGAAAGATAGCTAGTACTAATGACCCCATTTGAAGCACAAGGGACAAAAGAAAATGCTAAGAAAACTGTAAAAAATGTGACTCCTGGAGATCTCACTTAAAGGTGACCTGTTTGCTCCCATGAATATTGTGGAGCTAATTAAAGTCAGCATCTTAAAGAAAGAGCTAGAGAGAGAAGGTAGTCACTTCCTATCATTGCATGTGTCACTGGGGATTACTATTTTATCTATGGCTAAAAGGCAGTTGAAAGGCAACGAAAGAAAAATGCTTTTATCAAATGGCACCAACAAATCAAATCCATGCTAAATCTTGACATGGAGTGGGTAATTCTGCCAAAGCATGTTGAAATGGGTTCATTTGAGACAGTTGGGGAAATCTACCTTAAAAGGAAAAAAAAATGGAAGTATGAGATGTATCTCTTAGTTAACCCAAGGGAGTGTAACCTTTCCACCTGATTACATTTTTAAAACCTTTAGGTTTGAGAAGAGGTGACAGGAAGGTAGAACATTTCAGCATGCTTAAGTTTGTCCAGATAATCCTGTTGCCATCTCAGGAAGTGGCCTCTGTTTTTCACCTGAACCTGTCAGATTTCAGCTGGATCCTGCACTCTGCCATAGAGCCCCCATTACCATGCAGTCAGGAAAATATTAATTAGTGAATTGATTTTAAATCACATGCACCTGGGTAGTGTTGGGAGCCTAATACCTCATTGTAATGAGGCTCCCAGGGGAAGAGCCATCATAAATGCAGCTGAGGAGGATTTTATTTTAAAATTTCTAGCCAGGAAGAAAAAAAAGTTTCAGCAGTCAGAATTTAATTTTTCTGTATAGTAGAAAAGCTTTCTAAAATACAGGCTGAGAGATTTCTTCCAAGTGGAGAAGGTACCTGTCTTAGAGATGCATTTTTCTTTTCTTCTCTTCAGTGTTGGGCTTCGAATCCTAGTTAATACTATTTGTTTGAACCCTTTCTATCTGAAGTTAATACTTCTTGAATGAGAAGGTAGAAGGAATATTGGACTTGCAGAGTTACACTTTCTTTAGTCTCTTAATGCTATACAGTAGTAGGCTTATCCCTTCTTTGCTCATTTTCTCTAAACATAACTTAAAAAGTTATTTTTATTTTCCTTCTCATTTTCCACATACCTCAATTCTCCATTTTCAGAGACTTATGCTGCTCCTCTTTATTCTTTGTTGCTGATATGCTCCTCCTCCCAAAGGTTGTTGTTATATTTTCTGATCTCAGAGATGAATGACTGAATAAATATTTATTTATAAATATTAATTATTTTAAATATTAAAATATTAAATTCTAATTAATTATCTATTATTTATTTAATTTTATTGTGTACTACAAATATATTATTTATATGCAATAATTATTAAATATATTTAATTATTTGAATTTTAAAATTAAAATATTAAATATTCAAAATAAATAAATATTTATTAAGTGCCAAACGCTAAGGAGACAGATACAGATACAAACAGAGACAGATACAAAAGTGAGAGTCCCTGTCATCAAATATCTTATAATCTAATAAAAGGAAAGAAGATATATAGAGGAGTGGTGGTTTGGAAAGTATAACTAGATTTGAGAAGTCACAAGGATGATCAGAAGAGACATAGAAGAATTGATTGACTGCCTCTTCTAATTCCTGTGACTGTACTTTGTTGATTATGGGTTCAGAGCTAAAAATTGGTGGGAGCAAGGAAGAGGTGAGGTAGGAATGAAAAGGAAGATAAGGGGGAAGGAAGAGAGGTTGTATGCACAGAAGCAAGGCAGATAGCAAGAAGTTGGTACGTGTAGAATATGTAGCATGGCTTCAGGCTGGCTAGATATGAGCCATATGAGATACTCATCAGCACAATGTGACCCCCAGGGTGGTGGTTCCAAAGCTCAAAGGGGTTAAATTCTCAATTCATGGTTTCTGAAGGCTAGCAGTCTAAGGGGATAAGCAGCAGGCTGGATGGCAAAACCAAGCAATCTAGAGGGTACAACAGTAGGCCTGGAGGATAGCAAGATGTCTAGGATGGAATGCAAATCCTGGCTGAGGCCAGCTGGACCATGCTGTACACTCACCAGTGAGAGTTCAAGAGCTTGAAAGGGCATGATCTCTAACTGTCATGTGTTCTTGAGCATGTAGCAGACACTAATACATGATTTTCACAGGATGACAGAATTTCAGCAGTAGAAAGTACCTCAGAGGTCACTGGTACTGACCACAAATCTCCCTTGCACCATCCCTGACAAGTGCTAATCTAGCCTTTGATGGAAGATCTCTACCAGGGGCACACTAACTATATCCCGAGGCAGCCTATTCTACCTGGGGCCAGCTCTCATAGTTAGGGAGGTTTTCCATATGTGAAGCTGAGGATCTTCCTCTCTGCACCTGCTACCTATTACACCTACTTCTGTTCTCTGGTACCAAATGGAATAAGTCTGATCACAAGCTTTTGCATCACAGACATTCAAATACTTGAAGACCAACATCTTGTCTCTCCTTAGTCCTCTTTTCACTAGATTAAACATCCCCCAAATCTTTTATTTTTAAATACATTTTTATTTGTGTCTTTTAAAAATATCATATATATATATATATATATATATATATATATATATATATATATATACATATATTCCCCAGTGTATACCTGCCCCCACTCACCTCCAAGAGAGATACTCATTATATGGAATGAAAAAAGGAAAAAAAGTCCAGCAAAATGGCTTCAAAAAATCTGGCATACAGGGTTCCACAGCCATGTTTTCCCACCTTTTCAAAGTAGTAATGTCAAGTGCTTTCTCTTTTGTTTGGTCTGTTTTTTTTTTCATTTACATCACGGCAATGAATTTTTGTCCACCAGTGAAGGAAAACTCTTAATAGGTTGCTTAATGGAGTGCTCACAAATGATATACTAAATCCATAACAGTGATTCTAAGGGTCAGGTTCTGATCTGAACAGCGATCAAATCAGGCACAGACCAATATATAGAACAGCAGGAATGATTGGAGGAATGACCTCATAAAGGTGGTGACAGGACTTTTCTGAAGATCCCGTTGTTTTCTTCCCTTAAGAGGGCTGGCCCCCAGCTGTCTAGCCACAGGCCTGACTGTGAGAGATTATGAGATGATACTTTATAAACTGATATTTCTAGAACCAGGCTTTATTCAGGATCAAAACAAGATTGAAAGAAACCAAGCCCAGCAAACTATATGGGGTAAATCTGTAATTCCTGGAGCGCAAACTACCAAAATACAATCAGTTGCCACTATAAGAGTCTCTCTCTCTCTCTCTCTCTCTCTCTCTCTCTCTTTAGTTGCCATCATAAGAGTCAGTCTCTCTCTCTCTCTCTCTCTCTCTCTCTCTCTCTCTCTTTCCCTCCCTTTCCCTCTCCCTCTCCCTCTCTCTCTCCCTCTCCCTCTCCCTCCCTTCCTTCCCCTCTCTTCCTCTCTCCCTCCCTCCTTCCCATGGTAAATTATTTTCATCTTCAAAATGTTCTCTAATGATCTTTTATACAATGGCAAAACTTGCGTGTGCAAAAGTGACAAATGTCTACAAAGCCAGACTGAACTAGAAAGAGAAATACTAGAGCAAAGTGATACTTTGACCTGATGGTGATTATACCCCTAATCTATGTAATTACTGCTTCAAGTAACTGAATGTATTGAATTGTTCAATCCGTTTTTATTTGGTGTTAGTGTATAGCAGAGGTGACAAACAGGCAGCCTGAAACACCCCTAATTGTAGCCTAAACCAAAATGCAATTGGGAAATACTTAACAAAATCAATAAAATACGATAGAACAAAGACAATATTACATTTTAAAACTAAGTCAATATGTGGCCCACAGGGATGGTTTAGAGGCTCATGTTTCTATTGGCATTTGACACCATTGGTATATAGAATATCCATATGTATCTCCTCCTTGCTATTCATTTTTGTGTCTTTTGATCGCTGTTCAGATCAGAACCTGACCCTTAGAATCACTGTTATGGCTTCAGTACATCATTTGGGAGCACTCCATTAAGCAACCTATTAAGAGTTTTCCTTCATTGGTGGATAAAAATTCATCAACATGCTCACAACACAATACTCCCTACCACCAATTTGACTTTCTAATTTTGTAAGTCTATGAAAATAAAAAGTATTCAATACATTGTATGAAACCAAGATCCAAATAGTATCACAAACAACTATAGTACCGGTGGGTTCCATTCCACAGAATAAGTTCACTGTTCAATCCTTACAAGACCTTTCAAGCTATTTTCATCAATACTCTGCCCTTACTACTATATCTCCTACCTTGAGATTAGCAAATATCCATTTTGTTTGTGTCTGGAGCATAGCATATGACAGTCAATTATTCATCCTTTCCTAAGTCCCTCCAAAGCTCCTACCTCTTTCATTCTTCTCCTACACTTTTAGCCCAACATCTCATTCATTCACAAATTACCGTATAATCATTGCAGTAAATCTGAACCTTGCATCATTGTGACAAACAACAGCAAGAGTGAAGCAATAGCACTACACAATGCCTCAATATAGAGTATATGCGAGAGCTGAAAACAACCCAACTTGTGCTAAATTGCTGAGAAGGACCTTCTAATCGGTCATATCTGTGAGCCTATGTTGAACAGATTGCAAATAAGTCTAGGCATTCATTGTCTATTCCAGGTTTGGTTTCCTAGTAAACATGCCAACATTCAGCATAGTTCACATTTTGGTCTATGGTTCAGGCAAATTCTTCTGGATTGCAAAATCACCAAGGAAGACCAATCTCCTGCTACACTTTAATTTTGGTGCTGATGTCAACAATTTCTTCTTAACACTACACAACCAATGTGATATTATTTCTGTTTTATTTATCTGTGTTGGTGCTTTCCAAGGCAGCACTACATAGCTGCCCTTCTCCTACCTCTGGCTGTTGCCTGATTTGAGGCCCCCCCCCACCTTATGTTAGAACCATTTGTTATCTCTAGTCAAGTAGAGTATCACTTGGGCATAAGGACATAGATTTTAGATGGGAAAAGAAATCAGATGGAACAGTGACAATAATAGTTTAAAGTGACATAGTACTTTGAAGTTTACAAAGCACTATACCTATAATGGCTTTTAGTCCTCGCGACAACCCTACGATATAGGTATTGAAAATTATAACCAAGGTTCAGAGAGGTTGGACATCCTGCCCCAAATCACATAGCCAGCAAGGATTGGAGGTAAGACTGGAAGCCGAGTCTCTTCTGATTCTCAGTCCACAATTCCTCCTACTGCTTGGGGGAATTTTCACTTGTAATTCTGTTATGTCATCCTTTCCATTGCCTTACTACAATGCTATAATACCGTAAGATTACAGTGCCCAAGATCAGGGAGGCAGGCTCTTTGTTCTACTCCTCCACTGCTAAATTCTCATTGATGAAGCTAGTTTCTTAAAGACTGGGACTTCTGCATTTTGAGAAGTCTTTGATCCTTCGATTTAGAACATCCCTACTTTGAAAAATCAATTCATATCAAAAAGAGTTTTGCCTTTTCAGCAAATGTGGAGAGGGGATTATTGTGTCCCATGATCATGTCTTTGAGGATGAAAAATTGTCAGAATGGGGAAATAAGCTGTGAAGGCTGAATAGGAATGGGAAGAAAGTTAGGGAGCCCTCCCACTTCTTTAGGTCAAAATCCAAGTGCAAAGGTTTAAAGACTAGGGCTGTGATAGCTTTTGATCAGCCAGCAGCTTCCTGGAACTGCCTGGGACAGGTGAAATCCATCCTAGAGCAGCCAGAGAAGAAGACAGGTATGGCACTATTGAGGTGGGATGGGATATGCAAAGCTCAAACTAAATTCTCTTTGTCTTGTCTTCACAAGGATTAGTAGTAATACTCTCAAATATTATGACGACGCGTCTCATTAACACAGAAAGTACCAGGACCAGAGGGTCACATCTCAGGACTATTTACCTTTTAGACACTGTCATAATTTTAGCAGCCAAACATGCTGAATGTATCTTTCACATTTCTTTCTGAGTTCCTACAAACAAGTATAGAGTCTCTACGCTGACAGAAATGAATGGCTGGGTCACGACTGTACCTCTGTTACCATGTCTATAGAAACAGAAAATCTCATCCATGCCCACATTTTTTGCCAGTATTTTACCCTCACAAGTCATGGAAACGTATGGACCTGTATAGCCTTTACACAGGCGCCAAGAGTTTCAGAAACTTGAGATCCTTTACCTTAGTAAAAGTCCATCTTTGAAGCTTGGAGCCAATGATTTAAATCTTCATAAATCTCTCTTTGAATAATACAAGAGTGTAAATTCACTAAGGATACAGGATTATAATATTCATTGATCACATCGGGGAGATTTAATACAAAGACAAATATGGAAGTCATTGTTTATCAAAATGAGTTAGGTGACTCAGACAACTACCCATTTGAGGAACTTCAAACAGTAAATCACATAAGTAAGAATGAAGCAGAGAAGACTGAGGAACAAAACTAAAGTTCACAAGAGGGAGAAACACACACACACACACACACACACACACACACACACACAGATAGGATGCCCAACTTTAAGTGAAAGTACATTCAAGGAGATAGGACAAAGAAATGAAAATACCTTTCCAGGATTCTCTTGGTCCACTCTTGCTGAGGTGTTTTGGAGCTCCTAGTTAGTTAGAAAGAGCCGGAGTCTCTGAACCTCTCAGCTCTCAGAAAGAAGAAAAGCGCTCCCAAGAAGAGAGAAGGAAGGGTAGGGATTACTGCTCTCCTAGCTCTTCTCCAAGCCAGAGAGAGAGAGAAAAGACAAAAATAAAAGTAAAAATAAAAACAAAAATATGTAAAATCATTTTCTCTAAGACAAGAAGTAGCAGCAAGAAAGAGAAAAAAATGGAAATAAGAGGCCATATCCACTCTTCTTCTGCCATTACCACTTTGGGAGAAAGTGAGAAGGGAAAGTCAGGAATATAATCTGGGTGCAGATACCCAAAATATTTAGCTATCCAGGGTGGATGAACGTAGAGACCAAGCACAGAGACAAGCATGGCACATAAAAGCACCCCGTAGATTGGGAATACTCACTTTCCCTGTTGATGGCAGTTCATCTAATATTCCATTTCATTCCCATTAAACAGGATTAACTTTTGCCAAGTTATCCTCTCAGAAAGACTTCCAATTAATGAAATAACAAAATCTCTGACCACAATTCCAGTGGTCTAGAATTATTCTCTCCCTGGAGTTGTTACCCCTCCCCCTTCCTTTCACATACAATGAATCAAAAACCTGATAAGTTTATTTTCAAGGTCCTTTGTGCTTGGCAGCTTGCTAAATAAAGGAAAAGCAGATCATCAACCAAATTAACTCATAATTTACTGGTGACTACGCATCAAACAACAAACTCATACACATGTCCTGAGATGTGCATGCTAACAAACTTCACTCTCCCTGCCCCCAACTCAACTACCTTTGCAGCCTCAGTTTCCTCATGTTCCTCTTACTTCTCAGCTTCTTTTAATCTGTTTTATGGCCCTAACTCTTAACTGAAACTGTTCTGTCTTAGCTGTTTTAACTGAATAGTTTAATGGCCCTTTCTTAATTCTCATACTCCTTAACCTCGCTAAAGTTTTTTACACTGTTTACCATACATTATTCCTGGGTACGTTTTTTTTTTTTGACTCCCAAGACATAGCTGTCTCCTGGTTCTCTTCCATATCAGTCTAAGTGTAAGGGTGTATGTGGGAAGGGTGGTATCAATAGATTAAATTACTCAAATTACCCCATCTCATTTAAAGTGTCAAGATGTACCCAAGTGAGAACACTTCTCTATTGAATCAATCAATTGGCCCCCTCTAACCTTCAGCAGAGAAGGACTTTGTAAGCTTTCAAGGATGAGGAGGAGTTTGAATCTTTGTATTAGCAAGGCAATAAACACAACATAGATGATAATTGTCAATACGCCTATGTATCGCAAAATATAAGAGACTCTCCACGTAGAAGGTAGAAGAAGTAAACCATTTATTCAGACACCAGAGAACCAGATCCCAAAACCAATAAGCCCAATCCATCACAGCAGCAAAGAATTCAATACACACTATGATAGCATGGAGCCTCGCCATCCCAAAACCATCCACCCTCTTGCTAGGGCCTTCCCACAAATACACTCACAACATACCATATGTCTGCTCTTTCCATCAGCTTTAACTGCTCTCTTTCAGCATTTCTTGTGACACACTTTCCTTTTCCTCCCACCACATGTGACTTAGGCAATTAAGGGGTGGGAAAGATCTTCAAATCCAAATTGTTATTATAATCTTCCATCTTCCCATAGGCATTCTAGTGGTGTGCCAAGAATACTTACTACTAGTATCTGCAACAGACTGGGAGAGATGAGGAAAGCACATTTAAGACATTTACAAAGAGTCTAGTGGAAAATCTATACCATACCCAAAGAAACACCTTAATGACTTTAGCAAAAACACTTCCAAGAGCCATGAGTTACCCACTTGAACCTACTTTCCCCTGGACTGTGGATGCATTCGTGGGATTGTGTGTCACACACTTTTTTTGGAGAGGGGAGGGATATTTATACCAACTATTCTTATTATACCACCTTAGTAAATAATTCTTTCTAAAAGCTAATTGATTATCAACTGACAATCATGAGGTAAAGCAAACTGATGGGGACTCATGAATCATATATTTTAGAAAAGACAGCTACAACCCTTCAAGGTTTCCACTGGAACCCTAAAAGTGTGGTGTATCCTTCCTATGGAAAACTAGGTTGTCAGTACAAATGGGAATCAGGATAGTAGCTCTAGGGCATGTGCAACATTAGTATCTGTTGCAACCTCATCATTCATCTCTTCCAACCATGTATGAGTACCCCAAAAGCTCTGTTCTAAGTCCTATTCTCTTTCCTTTCACTCCCTTGGTGAGTTCAGTCATCTTCTAGAGACTCCTAAATCTATATGTTTTCCCATAATTTCTTTCCTCAGCTCTTATCTTCTGTTGTCATTTCCTTATGGAAGTTTCCATTTGGGTATCCCAAAGGCATCTCAAACTCAATATGACCAAATTGGAACTTTATGTCTTTCCCTCTGAATTTGTCTCTACTATGGACTTTGCTATTCGAAACACAGTACGATCTCTTAACCAGTTGATATGTATTTATTTAGGGCCTACTTACCATGAATTCTCAAATTGTTACGCTATTTTGTTTTTTTACTTTTCTAGGTTTCTCTTGACTCCTCTGTTTGTAACACAAAGTGTCTGCTCAGGTCTGGTCTTTTCATCAATAGTGCTTAAGAATCCTCTGTTCCATCACAAGTCCATCATTTTCTCTGTCAAATTCTTGCACTCAGTCTTGCATGGCAACTTATTCTTTATCATTAAGCATTGATATTTTCACCTTTTAGAATATTGCATTCTAAAATTTTCTCTCTTTAATACTAGTTGCTGCCAAATATTGTTTCATCCTGAATGTACTTCTTTGGCACTCATATTCTTTCTTTTTGGTATCTTGAAATATTTTTTCTTCGATCTTGTAGCTCTGGATTCTGGCTATGATATTCCTAGGAGTTTAATTTTTAGGGTTTCTTTAAGGAGGTGACTTGTGAATTCTTTCTATATTTATCTTGGTTTCTGATTCTAGTAAATCTGGGCAGTTTTTTTTTGCAAGGAGGAAGGCAAGGCAATTGGGGTTAAGTGACTTGCCCAAGGTCACACAGCTAGTAAGTGTGTCAAGTGTCTGAGGTTGGATTTGAACTCGGGTCCTCCTGACTCCAGGGCCAGTGCTCTACTCATTGTGCCCCCTAGATGCCCCAAATCTACACAGCTTTAATTTAGTTCTTCTTAAACTATGCCATCTAGGCTTTTTTATTGCCACATTTCTCAGGGTGTCTGAGAATATATAACTTATCTGTTCTTGATCGATTTTCTAGGTTAGTTGTTGTTGACAGAAGATGCCTTATATTTTCTTCTAATTTTTGTGTTTTTAATTTTATTCCTATATTTCTTCTTGTCTCATGTAGTCACTGAATTCTATTTGGTCTTTTCTAATTTTTGTGGAGTCTGCTATATGAGTAAGAGTTTTCACCTTCTACTCTAAACTATTTATTCTCCTTCCAGTTCTTTCTCTATACCTCTTATTTCACTTCTAATTCCATTTTTAAAATATTTTGCTTTATTTCATCCATATACTTTTGCAGTCCTTGTGGTCAAGCCATTTTATTTTCCTCTCAGGCTGTGCTTCTTGTTATTTTGAATTTACTTTCTTATTTTCGGTTTGCTTCTTGGGCATCTCTTGACTCATAACAATTTCATAGTTTTCACTGTATTCTTCTATTTATTTATATCAGCAACCTCAGTTCCCAATTTGGGTTTTTATACCAAGACTAGTCTCTGCAACGTTGCATACTCTCTGATGAGTATTTGTTCCTGACCTTGATTTCCTCAGCTCTTGATACTGGTTTCCACCTTCTATCATATGTTTATGTTCAGAATGCTGGAGGCTTCAGCAGCCCTGTTCTGAGTTCTCCAGTAGGCTGTCCACACTTAGGGCCTTTCTGTGCATTTACATTCTCTTTTCCGCACTCCTGGCTCTCCATTGTCTAATCGCTGTGGCTTCTATCTTTTTGTACATCCCAGGCTTGATGAAGGAGCATTCTAATGTTTCTCTTTGGATTTCTTATTATTCCATCTGGTTCTTTTTTGGCATCATTGTCTAAATATTTGTGGAATAGGTGGGCTCCTCTGTGAGCTTGAAGCTGCCATCCTAACTAAAAGTTCCACTTTGAGATTTTGTAAAAATGTCATCTTTGGGGTGGAGCCAAGATGGCGGCTGGAAAGCAGTGAGCTCCCTGCCGAGTCCCTCCAAAAACCTATAAAAATGGCTCTGAACCAATTCTAGAACTGCAGAACCCACAAAACAGCAGAGGGAAGCAGGGCTCCAGCGCAGGACAGCCTAGATGGTCTCTGGGTGAGGTCTATCCCACACGGAGCTGGGAGCTGGGAGCAGAGCAGAGCCCAGCGTGAGCTGCTCGGACCAACCAGACCAGGAGCCGGGCGGAGCAGGCCCTAGCGCCCTGAATCAGTGAGCTGCAGCAGTTGCCAGACTTCTCAACCCACAAACACCAAAGACAGCGGAGAAGGTTAGTGGGAAAGGCTGCGGGAGTGGAAGGAGTTCACAGTTTGGCCACTGCCCCCAGGGCAGCAGAGGTGGGGCAGCTACAGCTGCTGTTGCTTCTGGCCCCAGGCCCACCTGGTGGGAGGAATTAAGTGGCAGATCAGAGCAGGAGTGCACAGGCTGCTGAAGATCTAAGCCCAGTCCGGGTTGGGGGTTCTTGGGGAAGGAGGAGTGCTGGTGTGGCAGAGCTGGCACCTCCCCCCCAAACGTGGAACATAGAACTCTCTAGTCTACAAGCAGTCATACCCCGCTGAAAAACTGAAGGGTCAAGTTAGTTGGTTGGGAATATGGCCAGGCAGTGAAAATGCACCCAGATTTGGTCTCAGACTTTGGATTCTTTCTTTGGTGACAAAGAAGACCAGAACATACAGACAGAAGAAGTTAACAAAGTCAAAGAGCCTACAACAAAAGCCTCCAAGGAAAACATGAACTGGTCTTGGCCATGGAAGAGCTCAAAAAGGATTTGGTAAAGCAAGTTAGTGAAGCAGAGGAAAAATTGGGAAGAGAAATGAGAAGGATGCGAGAAAACTACGAAAAACAAGTCAATGACTTGCTAAAGGAGACCCAAAAAATACTGAAAAATACACTGAAGAAAACAACACCTTAAAAATAGACTAACTCAAATGGCAAAAGAGCTCCAAAAAGCCATTGAGGAGAAGAATGCCTTGAAAGAATTAGCCAGATGGAAAAGGAGGTCCAATGGACCACTGAAGAAAATACTACCTTAAAAATGAGATTGGAACAAGTGGAAGCTAGTGACTCTATGAGAAATCAAGATATTATCAAACAGAACCAAAGGAATGAAAAAATGGAAGACAATGTAAAATATCTCATTGGAAAAATCACTGACCTGGAAAATAGATCCAGGAGAGATAATTTAAAAATTATTGGACTACCTGAAAGCCATGATCAAAAAAAGAGCCTAGATATCATCTTTCAAGAAATTATCAAGGAGAAATGCCCTGATATTTTAGAGCCCCAGGGCAAAATAGAAATTGAAAGAATCCACCAATCGCCTCCTCAAATAGATCCCCAAAAGAAATCTCCTAGGAATATTGTTGCCAAATTCCAGAGCTCCCAGATCAAGGAGAAAATACTGCAAGTAGCCAGAAAGAAACAATTTGAGTATTGTGGAAACCCAATCAGAATATCCCAAGATCTGGCAGCTTCTACATTAAGAGATCGAAGGGCTTGGAATATGATATTCCGGAGGTCAATGGAGCTAGGATTAAAACCTCGAATCACCTACCCAGCAAAACTGAGTATCATGCTCCAAGGCAAAATATGGATTTTCAATAAAATAGAGGACTTTCAAGCTTTCTCAGTGAAAAGACCAGAGCTGAATAGAAAATTTGACTTTCAAACACAAGAATCAAGAGAAGCATGAAAAGGTAAACAAGAAAGAGAAATCATAAGGGACTTACTAAAGTTGAACTGTTTTGTTTACATTCCTACATAGAAAGATGATGCGTATGATTCATGAGACCTCAATATCATAGTAGCTGAAAGGAACATGCATATATATATATATATATATATATATATATATATATATATAATATATATATGTTTATGTGTATATATATATGTATATATATATAAGTGAATGTGCATGTATGTATATATGTATGTGTATATATATATATAAAGAGAGAGAGAGAGTGGACGCTGGGTGAGTTGAAGATGAAGGGAAGATATCTAAAAGAAATAAAATCAAATTAAGGGATGAGAAAGGAATATATTGAGAGAGAGAGATAGGGAGAGATAGAATGGGGTGGATTATCTCGCATAAAGGGGGCAAGAGGAAGCAGTTCTGTGGGAGGAGGGGAGAGGGCAGGTGAGGGGGGAATGAGTGAATCTTGCTCTCATCAAATTTGGCCTGAGGAGGGAATACCATACATACTCAATTGAGTATCTTACCCCACAGGAAAGAAGAGGGAAGGAGATAAAAAAGGGGGGGATGATGGAGGGGAGGGCAGATGCAGGTGGAGGTAATCAAAAACAAACACTTTGGAAAGTGGACAGGGTCAAGGGAGAAAATTCAATAAAGGGGGATGGGTTGGGAAGGAGCAAAATATAGTTAGTCTTTCACAACATGAATATTGTGGAAGGGTTATACATAATGATACACATGTGGCCTATGTTGAATTGCTTGACTTCATAGGGAGGGTGGGTGGGAAGGGAAGAGGGGAGAGAATTTGGAACTCAAAGTTTTAGAAACAGATGTTCAAAAACAAAAAAAAGTTTTTGCATGCAACTAGAAAATAAGATACACAGGCAATGGGGCGTAGAAATTTATCTTGCCCTACAAGAAAGAAAGGGAAAAGGGGATGGGCGGGGAGTGGGGTGACAGAAGGGAGGACTGACTGGGGAACAGGGCAACCAGAATATACGTCATCTTGGAGTGGGGGGGAGGGTAGAAATGGGGAGAAAATTTGTAATTCAAACTGTTGTGAAAATCAATGCTGAAAACTAAATATGTTAAATAAATAAATTTTAAAAAATAAAAAAAATAAAAATAAATAAATATCATCTTTGTTTTCATTGACATCATTGATAAAAAGATTAAACAGCCCAGGGTCAAAGCCAAATCCCTCGGGGAGTCTGCTAGTGACATCTTTCTCAGTTGATATCAAACTATTGAAGACGATGCTTTGGGTCTCTTCTTTCAACCCATTCTGATTCTACCTAATTTCACTGTCATCTTACCTACATGTATCCATCTTGTCAATAAGAATATCATGCAGGTCTTTGTCAGGTACTTAATGAAATCCTTCCAGATAAGGAAATGAGGTGAGTTGGGCATGACCTGTTCATGTGTTTTGGGGGGCAGCTGTGTATATGGACTGATATAGGGTGCAACTGTGATAGAGAGGGAAAAGCATTTTATTGGAAGGCAGCAAACCTTCATTTGGTTTCTCACTGCACTTACTGGCTATTTGATCTTGAATAAATCACTTAATTTTGCTATGCCTTGATTTCCTTATTTGTATTCCCTACCTCACAGGACTATCGTAAGGATGAAATATTGGTAAGTTGATGGTCGATAAATGCTGTGTGAACACTGGTCATTATTACACTCAGACATCCACCTGGAGAGATAGATTTGTCATCTGTATCAATCTGAAGTTAAACTAATACTAAACAGCAGAAATGATGGGTTTGTTGTTTCCTTCTCATCATCTGACTTTGTGATCCCACCAAGAGTGCCTCTGCCAGATCCCCGAACTGTCTGTAACTGTTAAAGAACTTCACATTCCTTCTCCTTTAATCTCTTCTCTTTTACTTGGAAACAAAATTTTTCCACACAGGGGCTTTAATGAAAATACAGTCTTCAGAAATTCTTCACCATATGTGACTTGGAAACAATGATTTCTCAAGAGAGAAACAACTGCCTAGGAATTGCACAGTAATCTTTACAAACAGATATTAATATAATTATTTTTCATGGAGGTAAGGACTATATTAAACCACAGTAAGGATAGAAGTTACCATTAAGTTCTGGTTAGAAATGTCAGCAGAGGTACCGCTGATTAATTGGTTGGTCATTGATGGTTATTAGCTATGACAGGTGTCCTGTAACATCTGCCCATTTTCCAGATTCCTTTACTTGGGTCATTGCTCAGTATAGATCCCCTGGATACTAGAATGGCAGATAATGTGCTCATATTTTCCGCCTCTGTCTGAATAGCCAGACCACTGGCTCATTCCAGTGAGTTTTTGGCTTCCTTTTTTGCTATTTGTGGTTTTGTGGCAGTGAGTCTTTAACCTGAAAGGTTAATTTATTTTCTCTTTCCTGCTTTCAGACCTAACCAGCATTTCTTTGCCCCTAGTACATCTGCCACCTCAATCTGAGCTCTTCGTGCATCATGTGATCTCACCAGAAGATTGGACAAAATGTTCTTTCCATTGTAGTCTGGGTGACCGCCAGCTTCTACTCTTTGCTCGTCATGCCAATGTATAGAGCATTGCAAGCGGCATCATGGATCCAAATTTTTCTGTCCTGGCCTTCATGGACACCTCATCATTGGTTAGGTTTGGAAGTATGCCATTGCAACTAATCTAGGCTTCTGTTTTTCAGATATTGACACTAAATTACAGTAGGGGAGAAGGCCACGGCCACACAAGGAATCATACAAATAGAAAAATGACAAACAGAAGCTAGTCCTTGTCATCGTTACAATACAGCCTCTTTTCTGTTTAGTGGAACACCGATAGCTGAAGAATGTAACTTAGTCATTTTCTAACCTTGTAAACTTGCAAGTTGTTTCCATACAGCCCAACATGTGGACAATTTTTTGAAAAGATACTTTACAATGTTGAACAAATGGAAATCCTTTGTTTTACACTGATAAATCTGTTCTCAAAATGGTTACTCAATTTTTCTTTCTTTAAGGAAAATCAGGGAAAATTGAATGTTTTTAGATACTACCTTTCACCTCTTCAGGTGAAGTCACTTTTTATTATTATTAAAAGACGCTTCAAATAAATTTTCACTTTGACATGGAAGTTTATTTTTAAAGGGACTGTAGATAATCTGTTGCCTAGCAATCATTTCTCACTCTAACCTTAAAGCTATATAAGCATTTTAAATGTCACAGCAGCCTGTATTTTGAATTAATGTTATGTTTGAACATATCCGTAATGAAAGTGTTGGACATATAAAGATTTCTCATTTCCTCATTGTGTTCTCTACCTGTCATATGTGCTGTGTGGAGTGGGAAACCTGGTGTTTTCATATAATAGGCAGCAAATAGCCTGCCGCATTCCCTCCCTGCTCTCCCTCTTTTCCTCCTCATAAGATATATGTACCAAGGTTTCTGAATGGATGTGTTGTTTGCATTCTCCCCCTCTTTGACTGAAGACCTCTGGGAAGAGGAGGTGTCATGTCCTTCTGACACAGCTCACTTTATTTTTGTTGTTCAGTTGTTTCAGTTGTGTCCAACTCTTTGTGACCTCATTGGTATTTTCTTGGCAAAGATACTAGAGTGGTTTGTCATTTCCTCCTCAAGCTCATTTTATAGACATGGAAACTGAGGCAACCAGGGTGAAGTGACTTGCCCAGGGTCACACAGCTAGTAAGTGTCTGAGGCTGGATTTGAACTCAGGAAGAGGAGTCTTCCTGACTCCAGGGCTGGCACTCTATCCACTGCAGCGCCACTTAGTTGCCCATTGTACTTTCAGAGAGCTCTGATTCTTAGTCGGTTTTTCATTACATCCAGCCTAAATCTTTTCTTCCTTCCAAATCACCTTTTATTTGTTTTGTATATACCTGTAAGTTGTGTCTCTTGATAGAATGTGAATTTTTTGAGGGTGGGGCCTATCTTTGTCTTTGTATCCCCAGCATCTAACACAGTGTCTGGCTTTAAATAGAAACTTAATACATGTGTATTTATGGATTGTGTGATTAATTAAAGTAAGCTGGAGATTCTAAGAGGCTGAAGTGAAGAGAGAATGTATTATGTCAGCAAAAAGCCCAAGGCTTTTTGAAAAAATTCTGAAGTTGGCTTTTGGTTCTTTCCCATCTCCCTCTCTCACCATGTCACTCCTTTGCTCAGTCAACTCTAGTGGTTCCCTATTGCCTATAAATAAAATACAAAATACTCTGTTTGGCTTTTTAAAAAATTATCTTTTAAATTTGAATTTAACAAAATAAACCAACTGAGCATTTCCATATACACATCAGAATACAAAAAGAGGCTTGTATATGAAACTGAACATTTCGTGTAAGACTGTGCTGATTGTACTTCCTCATGAACTTTATTCTGTTTTCTCTGTGAATTTTAAAAACTGTTAAATGGCTCTTTTTGGGAGTCTCTATTATTATCTCTGTTCCTCCTCCATACAATTAAAAACCGAGAAAAGAAAAATTAAAACCCTAAGGCAAATAAGCATTGTCAAGCAAAATAAATCCAAGCATTGGCTATATGCAATCTGTATGTCTCTTTTTGCATCGCACATCTGTTTTATCCTTGGTGTTCTGGATATCTGACTTCTCATTGCTTGATCAGAGCTCTAAATTCTTTCAAAATTGTTTTTCTTATGATGTTGTCATTGTATAAATTGTTCTCCTGGTTCTGCATCACTTCACTCTGCATCAGTTCATATTCTGCAGGATTCTCTGAAGTGATAATTTCTTACCGCACAATACTATTCCATCACATTCATATACCCCGATTTGTTCAGCCATTCTCTAATTGATGCCTCCCCCAATGTGGATTCTTGTTCTTTGCTTTTTATTCCTCTTAATCCTCTCTTAGGGCTCAACAAGTGTGTTTTGCTTTCACTGATTTTCTGTCCAGTATTATTCTCCCTTTTAACCACCCTCTCAATATACTTTTTTTTTTAAATCTCTGCTTATTTCCCTGGTAAGTTTGTATTTCTTCACCAAACTATTTATGTATATAGACATGTGTATATATATGTACATATATATATATGTGTGTGTGTGTGTGTGTGTGTGTGTGTGTGTGTATTTGTACAAACACTCTTCTGTCCTTTTCAGACAAGAGTGAGGGTCATCTCATACCTACTCTCCCCACCCCTTCTTCCATGTTTACATAATCTTTTTACACACCCAAATTATGAGAATTAGTAAGCCATCCCCTTCTTCCTCCTTTACACATCAGTAAATATAATGTAATATGAGGGCAGAATTTATAATTTCAAAAAGAATCATATATATGTCTGAAAGGTTCGGAACCGCAGGATATAAGGAATTCTCTAGATAGGAGGCAGAAGAATCAAAGCATGTATTTAAATTCCAAAATAAGAGACCCTTGAACCAGCATCCCCATTTTGATATTTTGATCAAAAGCTTCCAGGCCCAATAAGTCTGCCTCACAAGAGTAACCAGGAGGCCACAGAGAAGCATGATGGTATAAAGCAAAATCATATACATGCTTCCCCTCTATGGTAAAAAGATTACCCACTGGCCTCAAGTCCTTGTTCAGCACTTCTCAATCCACACGTAGGTCAGCTCTGCTACTGGCAGCTCCTGCGTCAGCTTCGGCTGTAGCTATAGCTCTCTCTGGCTCCAACAGGAGCTGTTTTTAACCGTCCGGCTAGCAGCTTCTGCGGGGGTGTAAGGTACGTGGGGGGGGGGGGGGTGGGTGGGAAGCACAGGTTCTTTCAATCTGCTTAACCAAGGGAAGCAAGGTGAAGGGGTTGACCGGGAAAGTACAGGTTCTTTCGATCTGCTTAATCAAGGGAAGCAAGGTGAAGGGGCCGACAAGCTTACTCCAATCCAACATACAGACAGCATTCAGTTAGTTCAGGGGAAAAAGCCAAACTATTCAAGGTCACTTGTTGACTAAGTGCTGAGGAGTCCATTTTTGGTTACCAACACAGGGTCATCTCATACCTACTCTCCCCACCCCTTCTTCCGTGTTTACATAATCTTTTTACACACCCAAATTATGAGAATTAGTAAGCCATCCCCTTCTTCCTCCTTTACACATCAGTGTGTTCTTCCTTTTAACCTCTCTTTTCTCTCTCCTCAAAAACTCACACCAGACCCACCACCCTCACAACCCCTGTTTTTTTTTTTATTTAAGTCTCTCAGTACCCTTTGTGGATATTGAGGTTCTGAAGGAACCATTGCTTCCCCCCCTCATTAGAATGTTAGTATTGTGTGATACACATCTTCTGATTGCTCCAATGAATTTACTCTCTAGGTATCTCCGGACTCTTGTGTGTGTATTTCAAAGTCCCTTCTCAGCTCTGGTACTTTCATCAGATTTCCTCTTATTTAGAGTAGATGCTGCCGGATCTTCTATGGTCCCAACTGTACTTTCTTGTTATTTGAACTTCTTCTTTGTAGATGTTTGCAGTATTTTTTCTCTGACATGGGAGTTGTGGATTTTGGCTAGGACATTCCTGGAACTTTTCCCTTTGGGTTTTCTTTTCAGAGGAGATTGATGGATTTTCTCTCTTTACTTGGCCCTCTGGTTCTAAACTATCTGGGAAATTTTCGTTTGTGATGTCTTGAAATACAGGGTGTTCCAAAAGTCTTGGTGCAGCATTATGCTGACTGAAGCTTTAAACTCTACAGTGTCAAGGCTTTTGCTTTAGATCATGTTTTTAGGGAGTCCAAAGATTCTTAAGTTATCTCTTCTTGACTTTTTTTAAAAGTCAGTTATTTTTTATATCAAGATACCTTACATTTTCTTCTATTTTTTCAGTCTTTTGATTTTGTTTTAATATTTTTTGCTACAGTGGGTAGAACATAGGGCCTGGAGTCAGGAAGACCTGGGTTCAAATTTGGCCTCAGTCACTTACTAGCTGTGTGACCCTGAACAAGTCACTTCACCCTGTTTGCCTCAGTTTCCTCATCTGTAAAATGAGCTGGAGAATGAAATGGCAAGCTACTCCAGTATCCCTGCTAAGAAAACCCCAAATGGGGTCACTAAGAGGCAGATACAACTGAAACAACTGAACAACAATGACAGTATTTTTTGCTATTTCGTGGAGTCCCTGACTTGAGTAAAGTCTATTGCTTTCTGATTTGTTATTTGATCTCCATCCATTTTTTCCCCTCCACAGTTTCTTACTTCATTCCTTGTTTCATTTCTTCTAGGTATTCATGTGGTACTTGTGGAAAATCTTTTTTTTTTCTCTTGAGTCTCTACTTGCGGTTATTACGGCATTCCTTTCTCTTTCTAGTTTGAGTTTGGGGGCATCATGGGATCTATAATAACTTTCTGGTGGTTAGGGTTTCTTTTGGTTTACTCATCTCAATAGCCTTAGTTCTTACATTGGGGCTTTGTGTCAGGGTCAGTCTTTGCTCCATGCTGTGTTTCTGCGTGCTGTGATAAGTTCTGTTTAGTCTCCCTGATTCCCATACTGACCCTTTCCTCCCAGGGTTAGGCAACCCTGGATCTTTGACTCTCAGAGTGCTGGATCTCCAGGTCTTTCCGTGGTATCTCAAGACAGAGTGCTAGGGACATTGGAGCTCTGGGGTGTCCTGGGTCTGAGCACTATTGGCCCTCATAGGCTGTTGCTACTCCTGGTGGATTTCCAACCAGGCTTGACCTTTCAAAAATAGCCTTCCATTCTCTCTGACTCCAGATACATATCCTTGAAGGCTTTAGGTATCTTTGGCTTGGGGAGGATGCAAACTTGTTTGCCTCCATAGCCACTGGCTTTTCTGGTGGCCCCTGTCCCATTGCTCATGGGCTTCTAGGTGACTTTGTGTGCAGTTCTGGGGTAGAAGAAGTCACTGTAGTTTCTTATTGTATTTCTTTTTTAAATGAATTTTATTTTGATAATTACCAATTGATATTTTCTCCCTTCCACCCACTCTTGTTCCCACTTAACCATTGGGGAAAAAAAGAAAAACAAAACTCATATGACACATATGCATACTCAAACAAAACAAATTTCCCCATTGGCCATGTCCAAAAACTATGTCTTTCTGTGCACTGAGTCCCTGGTTATTATTTTCTATCATTAATCCTCTGGAATCATGACTGATCATTCCATTGATTGTAATTCTTAAGTCTTTCAAAGTTGTTTGCTTTTAAAGTGTTTTTAATTGTATAAATTAATCTCCTTGTTTCACTTACTTCCAGTTCTTTGCTGCTATGAAAAAAACCTGCTATAATTGTTTTCACGCATATGGGTTCTTTCCTTTTGCTTTGACCTCTCTGGGGTATAGACGTAGCAATGTCTCTGTACCACAGGCATGTACATTTCAGTAACTATTTGGACATAGTTCCAAGTTGCTTTCCAGAATAGCTGGACTAGTTCACAGCTCCATCACAGGTGTTTTCCCGCAGTTCCTCCAACAATTGTTTTCTTTTTTTCTTTTGGTCCTTTTTGTCAGTCTGATGGGTATAAGGTGGAACCTTGGACTTACTTTATGTTTCATTTCTCTAATTATTACTGATTCGGAGCAGGTTTTTGTATGGCTATAATAGCTTGGATTCTTTCCAATGAAAACTGCCTATTCATACATATCCTTTGACCATTTGTCAGTTGGGGAATTGTTCTTACATGTGTAAATTTGAATCAGTTCCTCATACTTTAAGGAAAGAAGACTCCTATCAGTGAAACTGGCTACAAGATTTTTTCCAGGTTATTTATTTTCCTTCTAATTTCAGCTGCTTTAGTTTTATTTCTGTAAAAACATTTTTTTGTCATCAAAATTACTCATTTTACCTTCTGTGATCATCTTTATCCCTTGTTTGGTCATAAACTCATCCCCTATGCACAGATCTGAAAGAATTTCTTCCCTGCTCCTCTAAGTTGTTTATGATAGTACCCTTAATGACCATGAGGTAAACATATCTTGGTATATGGTGTGAGACACTAACCTTGCCTAATTTTTTCTCATATTGCTTTCCAGTTTTCCTGATAGTTTTTGTTGAATAGTGATTTGTCTGTGGGTTTATTCAACACTAGGCTCTTAGTCTCATCTGCTTCTGTGCATTTTGCTCTAATAGTTTGAGATCTGGTGTTGTTAGGTTCCTCTGCCACTTTTTCATTATTTTCCTTGAGATTTTTTTTTTTGATGAGAGAGATGCAAATTTTTTTTAAAATTTATTTAATATATTTAGTTTTCAGCATTGATTTTCACAAAAGTTTGAATTACAAATTTTTTCCCCATTTCTACCCTCCCCCCACTCCAAGATGGCATATATTCTGGTTGCCCCATTCCTGAGTCAGCCCTCCCATCTGTTACCCCACTCCTCTCCCATCCCCCTTTCCCTTCTTCTCTTGTAGGGCAAGATAAATTTCTACACCCCGTTGCCTGTATATCTTATTTCCTAGTTGCATGAAAAAAGTTTTTTTTTGTTATTGTTGTTTTTGGACGTCTGTTTTTAAAACTTTGACTTCCAAATTCTCTCCCCTCTTCCCTCCCCACCCACCCTCCCTAAGAAGGCAAGCAATTCAACATAGGCCACATGCATATCATTATGTAAAACCCTTCCACAATACTCATGTTGTGAAAGATTAACTATGTTTTGCTCCTTCCTAACCTATCCCCCTTTATTGAATTTTCTCCCTTGACCCTGTCCCTTTTCGAAAACGTTTGTTTTTTATTACCTCCTCACCCCATCTGCCCTCCCTTCTATCATGCCCCCTATTTTATCTTCTTCCTCCTTCTTTCCTGTGGGGTAAGATACCCAATTGAGTGTATATGGTATTCCCTCCTCAGGTCAAATCTGATGAGAGCAAGATTTACTCATTCCCCCTCACCTGCCCCCTCTTCCCTTCCTACAGAACCACTTTTCTTGCCACTTTTATGCGAGATAATTTACCCCATTCTATCTCTCCCTTTCTCCCTCTCTCAATATATTCCTGTCTTATCCCTTAAATTGATTTTATTTTTTTAGATATCATCCCTTCATATTCAACTCACGCTGTGCCCTTTGTGTATGTGTGTGTGTGTGTGTTTGTGTATATATATATATAATATATATATACCTATATACACACACACATAAACACACATATGTATATATATGTACACGCACACACACATATATATGCATATTCCTTTCAGCTACTATGATTTTGAGGTCTCATGAATCATACACATCATCTTTCTATGTAGGAATGTAAACAAAACAGTTCAACTTTAGTAAGTCCCTTATGATTTCTCTTTCTAGTTTACCTTTTCATGCTTCTCTTGATTCTTGTGTTCAAAAGTCAAATTTTCTATTCAGCTCTGGTCTTTTCACTGAGAAAGCTTGAAAGTCCTCTATTTTATTGAAAATCCATATTTTGCCTTGGAGCATGATACTCAGTTTTCCTGGGTAGGTGATTCTTGGCTTTAATCCTAGCTCCATTGACCTCCGGAATATCGTATTCCAAGCCCTTCGGTCCCTTAATGTAGAAGCTGCCAGATCCTGTGTTATCCTGATTGTTTTTCCACAACATTCAAATTGTTTCTTTCTGGCTGCTTGCAGTATTTTCTCCTTGACCTGGGAGCTCTGGAATTTGGTGACAATGTTCCTAGGAGTTTTCTTTTTGGGATCTACTTGAGGAGGCGATCTGTGGATTCTTTCAATTTCTATTTTACCCTCTGGCTCTAGAATATCAGGGCAGTTCTCCTCGATAATTTCTTGAAAGATGATATCTAGGCTCCTTTTTTGATCATGGCTTTCAGGTAGTCCAATAATTTTTAAATTATCTCTCCTGGATCTAGGTCAGTGGTTTTTCCAGTGAGATATTTGACATTGTCTTCCATTTTTTCATTCCTTTGGTTCTGTTTGATAATATCTTGATTTCTCATAAAGTCACTAGCTTCCACTTGCTCCAATCTCATTTTTAAGGTAGTATTTTCTTTAGTGGTCTTTTGGACCTCCTTTTCCATTTGGCTAATTCTGCCTTTCAAGGCATTCTTCTCCTCATTGGCTTTTTGGAGCTCTTTTGACATTTGAGTTAGTCTATTTTTTCTTGTTGTTTTCTTCAATATCTTTTTGGGTCTCCTTTAGCAAGTCATTGACTTGTTTTTCATGGTTTTCTTGCATCGTTCTCATTTCTCATGCCAATTTTTCCTCTACTTCCCTAACTTGCTTTTCCAACTCCTTTTCGAGCTCTTCCATGGCCTGGGACCAGTTCATGTTTTTCTTGGAGGCTTTTGGTGTAGGCTGTTGGACTTTGTTGATTTCTTCAGGCTGTATGTTTTGGTCTTTTGTCACCAAAGAAGGATTCTAAAGTCTGAGACTGAATCTGTGTCCAGCCAACTTACTTGACCCTTGAGTTTTTCCTCGGGGTATGACTGCTTGTAGAGCAAAGAGTACTTTGTTCCAAGCTTGAGGGGATGCACCGTTGATTTCAGAGCTATTTCTATACAGCCAGTTCTGCCATCCCAGCACTCCTCCTTCCTCAAGAACCACCAACCCGGACCTGACGCAAATCTTCAGCAGGCTGTGTACTCCTGCTCTGATTTGCCACTTAATTCCTCCCACCACATGGGCCTGGGGCCGGAAGTAACTGCAGCTGTAGTTCTGTAGCTGCACCTCCCCCGCTGCCCCTGCAGCTTTTCCCACTAAGCTTCTCTGTTGTCTTTGGTGTTTGTGGGTTGAGAAGTCTGGTAACTGCCATAGCTCACTGATTCAGGGTGCTACGGCCTGTTCTGCCCGGCTCCTGGTCTGGTTGGTCCTGCTGTCTCCCACGCTGAGCTCTGCTTCCTTCCACTCTGTACGCGATAGACCTCATCCAGCGACCATCCAGGCTGTCCTGGGCCGGATCCCTGTTTCCCTCTGCTGTTTTGTGGGTTCTGCAGTTCTAGAATTTGTTCAGAGCCGTTTTTATAGGTTTTTGGAGGGACGTGGTGGGGAGCTCACGCAAGTCCCTGCTTTCCAGCCGCCATCTTGGCTCCACCCCCAGAAGTCCAAGATTTTTTATCTATTGTTTCTCCTGATGAACTTGTATTATTTTTTCTAGCTCTGGAAAGCAATCTGTTGGGAGTTTGCTAGGCCATTGAAGAAGTAAAATAATATAGGTTTAGTCATTCTTATTAAATTGGCTTAGCCTACTCATTAGCAGGCCCTTTTCTTGCTCTTCATCCTTCTTCACCTGTCTGCAGCCTTCAACATTGTCAGTCACCCTCTTCTCTTTTCTTCTCTTCTCTCTAGGGTTTTTGAACAGTGCTTTCTCCTGGTTCTCCTCTTGCCTCTGTAGGATACTTGAGGTGGACCAAGCAGCGGTTGTTGTTATTTATGCAGAACCCTACGGTTCCCTATGCCCTTGGACATATTCAAGTGCACTGTGGAAGTTGTCTTTGGTTATTCCTTCCCTGTCCCTTAGGTAGGCCCAGCCAGTGAGAATTTAACTAATTTCTTTAAAGACAAAATTGAACCCAATTCTAGTTCATACTCTATCATTATGCTCCTCTGTATTTTTTCTAGGCCTGAAATTCTTGTGTGAGCCTATGATTCATGAGCCTCTGAAAACCTTTCCATTAAGTTTTCCCCTCAGTGCATATGCAGATTTTTTTCTATATTTTATTAAATCTGTTTTTCCTCTGCAGTCTCTTAATTTGTCATATATGGTTTTTAAATGTGCATTTATATTTGAGCAAAGTACCCAGAATGCATTTAGTGCATAGATACAATATTATGACTCGTTTTCTTTTTTTGCCCCCTTGTTAAAGCTATTTTTCTTGTTGGAATTCGTGGCCAGAGTGTGGGCAGCTAAGGAAAGGGGGAAAATAACACCCTGCTGCTTATTAAGAAGAACATGCTGAAGACATTTCCAAAAAAATTATATTTGATTTAAAACAAATCTGAAAATAAACTATATTTCTACAATATACAATTGAATTACAATTCCATATTGACCTGACCCACCTCCTACATGCCAAACACTCTTCTCGGCACAGACTCCCAAGACTGTACCTAGCAACAGAAGTCAGAGTCTAGGCAACTTAGTAGCTATTATCACAAATGTATTCAAGATGTTTCTGTACACTCACATTTCAACTCAGGAAGGAAAAATAAAGCTAAGGAGAAGGAAGCACTGTTTGTCACTTGTACATGGCTCTAGCCATACCAGAATCACTGCATTAGGTCATTTTGGTTTTGGATACCAGGCTTTACGATGGTCATTAGCAAGCACTAGTGTATCTGGAGGAAGGTGAAGAGGATGTTAAGGGGGCTCAAAAGTGCCATGAGGAAGGAAATCCCAGTATAGGAACTGGGGGGATGTAAGATCCTGGATGGAATGAAAGCTCCTTGAGGGCAATGACTACTTCATTTTTGTTTTTGCCTCATCAGTGCTTAACACAGTATCTGGAACATAGTAGGCCTTTTATAAGTGCATGTTGATTGATTGGTTTAGAGGAGAGAAGAGTGGGGTGGGGAGGGATGGTGGTGGAGAGAAATATATTCTCTCAAATCCTGAAAAGGCTATCACGTGAAAGAAGATTTAGATTTGAGCTCATGGGTTTTAGAACTGGAAGGGATCCCTTTCATCTCCCTCCTTGTTTTATAAGTGAAGAAATAGGAGCTCAGAGAAGTTAAAGGATGGGCCACACAGCTAGTAAGCAATGGAACTGGGATTCAAAGCTAGGTTTTTTTTTCCTCCAAATCTGTTGTTCTTTCTATTATATCATTCTGCTTCCCTACCTCCCCCCTTTCTATGTCTCTAGAAGGCAGAATTAGCATTAGTGGGTATAAGTTACAGGGAGACTGAGTTCAGCTCAATATAAGGAACAACCTCCTAACTATAAAGTTGTATGAAAACACCTTGGTTTTCTTTTTGAGGCTGAGTTCTCCATCACTGGAGGTGTTTCAATAGAGGCTTGTTAAGATCATAGGGAAACTTTCTATATGCAACTCAAGGTTGGATTAAAATGGTCTCTGGGGTCCTCACCTGGAGGTTCCCTATACCAATGAAATCACAGGTCTAGTTTCCCACCCCCTCTTCCTTTGCAAACACACACACAAAGATTGATATCCAGTAACTGTGGTCAATCATCCTTTTCCTGCCCCACCATATTTGAGTTTATTCCTCTTAGTATTTTAGTTTCCACATTTATTCACAGTATCTCCAATTGGATCCAGCCTGGACTGACTGGGAATCTCCTCTACATCTGTGTTACATGTCATCCCACCTTTAGTAAAGATCTCCACTAAGGGCTAATGCACTCACTTTTGGGTCAGTCCATTCCACTTGCAGATCACTCTAAATATACAGGAGTTTTCCCCTTGACATCAAGGCTAAATTTGCCCCTTTCCAGCTCCTTATCGTTGCTCTTACCTCTATCTTCCAGGGCTAAACTGAACATATCTATTCCATCTACCAAGTAGTGACCATTCAAACACTTGCAGAAAGCTCTTGTGTCTACCCCTTTTAGAAGACTCTAAGCCTTCTTTTCTCCAGACTAAACATCTCCAACTCCCTCAACTAAGCCTCCTATTGTCTGATCTCAAGGCCCTTTCAAATTCGGGTTGCCCTCCTCTCTAGCTTAGAGGCTAAAAATGATCATGGAGGTATTGTGCTCCCAAGTTCTAGTCTATTCTGCAGAAGAAAGTTAGAGGGGCCTATCACATTCACTCTACTAGAAATCGTCCCCTCAGTCTTGGCTGCTTTTAGCATTTATTGTTTTCCCCAAAGACCATTGTGGACACAATGTTGGGGAGAAATGGAGCCTGACTTTGTGAGCTTCTTGAAAGGCCAAAACCTGGAGAGGGAGAGGAAGAGAGAGGTCATAGAACCTGTTGGGGATGGAGTTGGTGGATGAGATGGTATTTCCTCATACTAAGGGGAAACGGTAAATGAGGAGCCATCTCTGCTTCCTATATATACAACTGAACTGCTCTCTCTGAATCACATTTACTCACTTAATGCTCACATACTCAAATGGAGTTATCTCGCTAATTCAGAAGTCCCCTCTAATGGTCTAGGTCCCAACCTCTCAGAGCCTCACCATTCTGTACTATTTATGTGTCCATAGTGTCTCATCAATTTGCTGCACTGAGTCAATCCAAGGTACTGAAGTCCTGCTTCACTTTCTCCAAAGATTAAAAGGAGAGCACTTTTTCTACCTGTTTGCTCTCATCGTGTCTTTCTTCCCTTTCTGTCATGTTTCTCTAATGACATCTGCCCATATAAAATTATGTAATGTTGAACTATAATGAGGGAATTGTACCTGATTTGGCTGTTTTGATTATGATTTGATTGTGTCCTTTTGCTATGGTAGTTGTTACAGTATTTACAAACACCTCCTAGCTGCCAGGGATAAAGAAGAGAATGCATGGTGAAGATAAAGTCCAGAGTTCCTTTCGGTCAGTCCTCCAAATGCATGAGCTCCGGGCTCTTATCCCTGAAGGACCCAAAGTTAAAATGAGTCTCAAATGAGGCTGTGAGGAAACAGGCTTTGAATGAAAATGAAGACCTGGTCTGACACATCCAGTATGGGATGTGCTTCAGGTGCAGTTTGACAGATTTTGATGAGGTTGTAGGTCATTTACTAGTTGGAGACACAACAAGCTTACTAAAATTTGGGAAGGCTTTAAAATAAGTTTTATTGATGCCTTTTTTATATCACATATGTTTCTGGAGATTACCAAACACTTCCCACTCCCCCTTCCTGGAAAGGAGAGCAAGGAGAGAGACATTTATCTATTTCTCTCTATGCATCTCTGTGTCTTAGTTTCTCTGTCTCTGTCTCATTCTCTCTGTCTCTTTGTCTCTGTTCATCTTTGTCTTTTTGTCTCTGTCTGTCTCTTTCTCTCTATGCTTCTTGGCCTTTAAAGAATCTCACAAAGTCAGGATCCATCCCCTTCCTCCTCTTAACAAACATGGTCTGTGAGGCAGTTTGTGAAGAAGCTGAGGAGTAAATGACCACAAATGCAGTGAGGAACAGACAAGGCTTTCTGGAAATTGTATTCGAGGAGAGATAGCAGTCATCAATCAGGAGAGTGGGTCCTCAGGGCAGAAATTCCTCCATGGCATTCATGGTATCTGGTGTGGGTCCCAAAGCAGCAGGTCAGGCTGGTAGTAGGGGAGAATGTGGTGGGAAGAGGAGGGAGCCTCATGGTGCTCATATACTGTTCTTCTGTGTCAATAAATCTTCCCATGTTTTTCTGACTTTCTAGGATTCATCATTTTGTAATGTACAATATCATATTCCATTGCCTACACAGGTTTTGGTGTTTGTTTTTAGCCGTTCTCTAATTAGTGGACACTGACTTTGTTTCCACTTCTTTGCTAGCACAGAAAGAATTGTGGTCTGAATGTTTTGGTAAATGTTGGATCTTTTGTTCTGCCTCTGACCTTAATGGGGATCTGTGTCTAGTAGTGGAACCACTAGATCAAAGGCTATATAAAAAGTTTAGTCATTTTTTGCATAATTCCAAATTGTGTTTCTGAATGATCAAACCAGTTCACAGCTCCACTGTTACCTTTCCTGACCTCCCATGGCCTTGCCAATATTGACTACTCTTACTTTTTGCCACCTTTTTGTCGAGGGTTTTAAAGAAATCAAAACTGATTGTCAAATGCCTCTACTCCCAGCTGAGGCTGGTAGATCTTTTCAGCTCAAGAGTTATGAGCTGCAGTGGTCTATGTTCATCAGACTTTTCACATACCAGCTATTCTGCTTGGTTTCGACTTGATAATCATCGTATCATATTCTTTCCCCCTCCCCCAGCCATAAACTCGTTACCAGGAAACTCATCATTATGGCGATTGCATCAGGTTTCTGACTCACACTTCATCCTGCTTCCACCTGATTGGAGGGTAGACCAAAAAAAGAAAAAAGAAAAAACTCCTCCCAAAGCCTCCCTTTGGAGAGGGCTCAATTCCCAGTCAACTCTTCATTTCATGCCAGCTGCTCTGCTTGATTTTGACTCTACCATCTTCATATACTCTTAATACTCCCTCCCTTTTTCAGCTTCCTTGTGTGTATTGTCTTCCCCTGTCAGATTGTAAGACCCTTGAGGACAGGGACTGTCTTTCTTTCTCTTGTTTGTACCCCCAGTACTTAGCATAATGCCTGGTACATAGTAGGTACTTAATAAATGTTTATTATATTTTAATAAATATTTATTATATATTATTATATATAGTAAGTCTCACATCACTCTCTTCTCTTCCCACCACAATCATATTATGTTATGTTGTATTGTATTGTGTTCCCAGTAAGTCTGTCATCAATACATTGAGCTCCTGGAAGCAAAGGGCCACTAGACTGCCTAAGGTAGGGAATAACTGGACCTGACTAGAAATGGAGATCAAAGTTCTGATGCTGATGAGTAGTGGGATCAGGTCCGTGAATGACTCATACTTTTAGCATGGATGAGATGAGGAGACCTCGTCTTTAAAAAAATAATTAAAGTAGTCCTGTGAATAATGTTTAGCTAGTCAAATAGCAACATGTATTGTTGGCCATTTTCTCTTAGATGGTGCTACAAAAGGTTCATTCATTTTTACCATGCCAAAATATAAGAATGCACTATCTAGGACAAAATGGAAGCTAATGGAAGGTACTATATTTAGATGGGCATTGCTCTTACATTTAATAGCACAAGACTAGGCCAGATAGAGTTACTGGGATCACTATCCATTTATCTCTTTAAAGAGATAAATATTTATCATATTTCCCCCCAAACCTATCTGTTCTACAGACTTGTCAATTTCTAATTCTGCTTGCCCGGATTCACAACCTTGAGGTCATCCTTGACACTTCCTGTTAGTTGGGGTAGTGTTTTCTCTTTCTCTGTGCCCTCATTGCTTAGCACGATGACTACCACATAGTAAGACAGGAAGAATGCTTCTTGATTGATTGATTTCAGACATGGGGACCACTTGTACAAAAGCAATGAGCAGAAAATGAAATAGCATGTACAGGGAATCCAGGACATATAAAAATACAGTGATTGATGGGGGAATGACAACAGTGTAAGTCAGGTAATACACTTGGAGGTAGCACTTGAGTTAAACTAGGAAGAGAGCTAGGGTTTTATGAGGGAGGTAAGGAATAGAGAGAATTCCAAGCGTAGGGGATGCCTTATGTCAAAGAAACAAAAGTAGGGGTTGTAATGCCTTGCGTGGGGAATGGTAAGTAGGCCTCTGTGGCCAGAGCCTGGCATGTGTCAGGGCAAGTAATGTGTAATAAGCCTAGAAAGGTAGCCTGGGGTCACATTGTGACAAACTTTAAATGACAGGTGGGAGTGTATATTTTATCCTAAGAAAAATGGAACTATTTCAGCAGAGGTATGATGTGATCAAGCCCGTGCTTTAGAAATCTCACTGGTAACCATATAGAGAGTGAGAGAGAAAGGGGAGAAATTGGATACAGGGAGACTCTTCATTAGGACGCTATTGGAATAGTTCAGGTTAATAAAGGCTTCAACTACTATGTTTGTAGTGTAAGCAGAGAGATGAAGATGGTTATGAGAGAAGTGGAGGTGATGGAATTGACAAGACTTGGCAACTAATTAGACATTGGGATGAGGGTGAAGAATTGAGGATAACACATTGCAAAACATGGTGAATGGAAGAATGGGGTGTCCTTGATAGAAATGGGGAGCCAGTTCCTCCTTACTTTTTCCTCTTAGGATCTCTGGCTTTCTTTGAAGAATATCTCTAGTGCTACCTCCCACAAGGGACCTTTCCTAAACTTATTCAGTTATTAGTACTTTCTTCCGCTTGAAATTACATTGCATTAATAGTATGCAATTTGTACTTACTTATTTTTTTATGTGTTACATCTATTCCTCCCCCAGTAAAATATAAGTTCCTTGAGGGTAGGGACTATATCATTTTTGCCTTTGTATTCCCAAGGCTTGACCAGTGATTTGCATACAGTGGGTGTTTTTGTTTATTTGTTTGTTTATTTATTTGAATGTATATCACAAGATGCTTTGGAATGAACTTTAAAAATGCCATAGAATCTTTGACTTTGAAATCACATTAATTGTTATTAATCAATTTTCTGAAAGATAGCCTGGCACAATTTATAAAGAGCTGGTCTTGATGCCAGAAAGACCTGGGTTCAAGTTTAGCCTCTGACACATACTGACTGTGTGGCTCTGGGAAGGTCACTTAAACTCTCAGTATTCTAGGCAACTATCTAAGACTATATGTAATAGAGAAAATGCCAACCTGCCTTGGTTAAGGGAGGTTCTTTGCCTGGAAGTTTCTCATAAAATGAAATCATAGGTCTTTACTCAAAGACTAAGTTTTGCTTTTTATTTTGTGGGCATCTCCTACTCAATCAGGTTCACAGTCTTGAAATATTCTTAACTTCTCCCTCCTCACCCCTCATGTCTAATCAGTTACTAGGTCTTACTGCTTCTTTCTCTTACAACCATTCCTTTCTATCCATTCACAGGTCCAGCCCCTCCTAGTTCAGATTGCTGGTATTATAACAGACTCCTAACTTCTCAATGATCCCAATCTTTATCTTCACCTCTCCATCTTCCATAGGGCCCCCAAAACTGTTTTACTAAGGCACAGGTCTAACCATCTCATTCCTCTACCTCAAATAGTCGGTAGCTCTCTATTGCCTTTAAGATAAAAGATAAATGAATCAGCATTGCAGGCACCTAAAGCCTTCTGTAAGGTGACTCTACCTTGCATTCACAGATTTATTTCATTTCATTCCTCTTACTTTTTTCGTTCCACATCCCAAGCAGAATGGTTACTAACTTGCTGGAACTTGGCATTTCTCCTACATTGCATATGCATCTATTTGCACAGTCCCCAAGTGTATTCTTTCCTTATCCCTTCCTCAAGCCTTATCTTCCTTCAAGGTCTATTCACAGGCCACTCCATGAAGTCTCAAGTTGTTAATACCTCTCCCACCTTAAATAACTTTGCATTTACTTGTCTGTGTACATGTATTACTCCTCCTCAGTAAAATATAAACTTTTGAGGGGCAAGAATCCCTTGCACCTGTCAGAGTGCCTTTGTGTGATAGGAGCTTAATAAATGTTTTTTGAAAAAATAAATGGGTGAATAAATAAGTCTTATCCATTCATCCTCATTCATCTTTATGGAACCTCTTTATAATTTAGAATTTAAATGCATTTTTTAAAAAAATAAAAGTTTAGGCAACCTATTCAAAAGGTGATAGAATTAGGAATCCACGGCCCTTTAAGTCAGAAATACCAGTTTCTGGGCATTTCTAAAATAGTTGATTTTCATGCTGGGCCACTTTGTTTATCCTTTGCAACCATGAATCTCAGAAGTTTGAACTTTTAATGACCTGTCAGTGACTCAACTATAACACGTCAAGATAAACGGTCATGGTGGTTTGAAGGTACACTTCTGAGGGAAAACATAATGGTAGGATTCCTTGGAGAGAAAAACAACCAAAATGAACAGGTCATCTTAGTGAAATCCTGAAGATTTAACCTCCGACAGATTGTTGCATCCATATGAGTCTCTGAGAGAATGCAGATGTCAAGTTTTGACAGTATTTCTCTCCTCGGCTGTAATTACTACATTCCAAATGCAACAGGCAGCTGTCTAGGGATGGAACAGCTGTGGAATCGCTTGAATGATGTCAGCAGAGCCTTCATTTGGGGCCTAGTTGGAGTCCTGGTGCATATTTGGAGGATGTGCAAACTTCCTGAAGTAGCATTCTTTGACCAAGCCTGCAATGAGGACACAACCAGGCATCCTGCTAATTCTCTAGGGGTGCATTTAAAGACTCCTGCACGGGAGTCCATAATGCTGTTTGGCACAGTGCCTGGCACAGAGAGGGTACTTAATATGTGCTTGTTGATTGATTGATCGATTGACTGACTGCTGGAGCACAGTGGCTCAGAAGGAATGAGAATTAGGCCTTCAGGTTTTGTCATCTGTCAAAGTATTTAACTAAATGATTGCTAAGGCTATTTCCAGCCCTAAGTCCTATCATCCTCTAAGTGGCTATTCAACTTCTGATTCCACAAATTTAGCAATAGGGCACTCATCCCCTTACGAGGCAGCCAATTCCATTGTTAGACAGATATTAGTGGTATTTTGACAAAATCTACCACCCTTTTGGATCTACTCATTTGGTCCTAGGTCTGCCTTCTGGGGTTAGTCAACAAGCATTTAAGTGCCTACTGTGTTCTAGGTGCTGGGGATAAAAAGACAAGAATGAGACAGTACCTACTCTCAAGTATATTACATTCTATTTGGAACAAGCAACCACCAGACAGATTTGAAACTCCCTGATCAGACTGCTTTCTGATTCTTGAAAACCATCTGTCTATGTGCATGTAACGCATCTCATCCTTTAAGATTTATAGAATGTCTATTTCAAGTCAAATATGAAGGACTTTTGGGATTTTCCACTATCTTCCCACCAAAGTTTGTTTTTCTTACCCTTTTCTGTACTATCAAAGTCTTTAATGGAAATTAGAGTTTGTTTTTCTGAAATAAACACACAGCAAAATTCACTGCTAGAATCAGGTTGTTCTAGCACAGGGTGGGAGTTGGGGATGGTGTCAGGAAGAACATTGTTCCTTCAATGTTTTGTTCAGAAAGTTTCCCTTGGTTATTTATTGAGGGTAATTTTTATAAGCCATGTTTTTAAATCTTGTTGCAGTTTCGACTTCAGTTTCTCTCCCCCTTGTTCACTATGCAGTCCCTCAGAACATTTCAGACAATTTCCCACCCTGATAAGTGAGTGATGTTTTCCTGTCTTTTAAAAATAGACACCCAAAATGACCTTTTTTAATTTGCTGGGTGGTAGAGTAAAAGGCTTTCCAAAATAGTAAGTCAGCTTTTCTCTTGATATAAAATTGTTTTCTATTTCCTTTTTTCTATTTTATTTATTTTTCCTAACTGATGAATTCTAAGAGTTAAATTGCAAAGACCAAAGATGAGGAGAGCAAAGAGATACATACTGTCTTTTATAGTGAGCCTACCCAACTAATTCTCAGAATTCATCTTCTATCCTTCTGGAGTCAGTGATGAGATCTAATGAATCCAGTCCATTTAATAGTTTTGTATCTAAGCTGGGTCAGAGTAAAATATTCTCCCTATTAAGTGTCCTTGAGCCTCCCTCTGCATTTTTCTCCTTTTGGCCTTTGTTTCATTTTTATACACAGAGGATATTTGTCACAGCTGCCTTTCTTTCCATTTAAAAATCATTTCTGTTAATATCTTTTGTTTTTACAACATCTACTACCTTTTGCTCTGTGGTGTCCATACCGCTACTTTTCCCCAGAAAGTATAAAAAAAGAACACAAAAAAGGAAAAAAAACTTCAGTGAAATTAATCAATATCTAAAAAAAAGGCTCATGTTATATGCAGTGTTCCACATTCAGGATCCCCTACTTTGGTAAAGAAGCAGATGGAGGTGCCTTCTCATAGCTCTTCTTTGGAGCCAAGTTTGGGTTGTCATCATTTTATAATATTCCATTTCAATTTTTATGTTGTCATTCTTTGCATTTACATTATTGTAGTCATCGTGTATACTGTTTTCCTAATTCAGCTTACTTTACTCTGCGTCAGTTCGTATATACTTTTCCATGCTTCTTTGCTTTCTTGGTGTTTACCATTTCTTACAGTATAGTAATGGGCAGCTAGGTGGCACAGTGGATAGAGCGCTGGGATTGTAGTTGGGAAGACTTCTGTTTCTGAGTTCAAATCTGGCCTCAGATACTTACTAGCTGTGTGATGCTGGGCCAGTCACTTAACCCTCTTTGCCTCAGTTTCTTCATCTGCATAATGAGCTGGAGAAGGAACGACAAACTACTCCAATATCTTTGCCAAGGAAACCCAAATGGGGTCACGGAGAGTTGGACACAACTGAAATGACTGAATAACAGTACAGTAATATTCCATACACTTAAGCATCACCATTTCTTTAGCCATTCTGCATTTGATGGGCATCTACTTATTTACCACAAAAACTGCTGCTGTAAATATTTTAGTGTATGTGAGGCCATTCTTGTTGTTAATGACCTCCTTGGATGCCTTAGCAGTTGAGTCTCTGGGTCAGAGAATACAGGCTTTTTAGTCACTTTCTTTATGCAATTCCAAATCCTGTCCAGAATAAGAATAATTCACCATTCCACTGAATAGTCTATATACAACTCTTCCAACAGTGACCATTCCTATTTATTGTCATCTTTTCCTATTTGTTAGATATGAAGTAAAATGTCAGCATTGTTTTGATTTGCTTTTCTCTTATAGTTGGTAATCTGGAGCATTTTTTTCACATAGTTATTAATAATTTGCAGTTCTTTTGAGGACCATTCAGAACTTTTGGCCACTTATATATTGGAGAATGGTTTTTGATTTTGTATGCTTCTGTTAGCTGTCTTTACTTCTTTATATCTTCCATATCACACTCTTTTCAGAGATGTTCAGTACAAAGGATTTTTTTTCCTAGTTGACCATTTCCTTGCTCATCCTAGATATATTAATCTCTTAATGCAAAAACTTTTAATTTCATGTAATCAAAATTATTTATTTTGTCTTTTATAATAACCTCTATCCTTTGCTTGGTAAAGAATTCAATCCATATCCACAGCTTTAAAAAGTATATCTTCTTTTCTAAAAAATTTATGGCATGATCTTTAATATTCAGGTCACATATCCATTTTGGATTTATTTTGGAACATATTGGTCTAAACCTAATTTTCCCCAGACATTTTTCTGGTTTTTCGAACAGCTCTTGTCAAAGGTGGGTAATTTCCTAAGTAATTTACATTTTGTTTATCAAACTCTGGGTTATTGAGTTCGGTTATTTCTTATTCTTCCTTGTATAGTCTGTTCTATTGATCTCCTTTTCTATTTTTAAACCAGTAGCAAATGGTTCTGATTAAGGCTTTACAATACAGTTTGAGGTCTGGAAATACTATTCCATCTTCATTCCTGCCTTTCTTTTTTCATTATTTCTTCTTCCAAATGAATTTTGATCTTGTTTCATCTGGTTCTCCAAAGTATCCCATTCCTAGTTTGATTAGTGTAGCACTAAATCCGTAAATTAACTTTGTTAGTATAAACACTTTCATTATGTTGACCCAGCCCAACTGTGAGAACTGAATGTTCCTCCAGCTATTTGTTGCTTTTTCTTGCTTCTTTAAGGAACATTTTATAATCATATCTACGTAGGTATTGAGTGTGCTTTGGCAGATTGACTCCCGGATATTTTATGCATATTGTAGTTTTATTGTAAGCATATTGTTACTTTGAAAGAGCCTTCCCTTTCTATTCTTGCTTTCTGGATTTTATTATTACTGTATTGAAAAGCTGTTCATTTTTATGGCTTTATTTTGTAACCTGAAACTTTACTGAAGTTATTAATCTTGTCAATTGGTTTCTTTTCTAATTTCCCAAGATTTTCTAAGTAATCTATCAGCAAAAAGGGATAGTTTTGTCTCTGCTTTTCCTCCCAGTACTAGGCTTCCCAAATCATTCCTCCTTCCTGCATTCTGCAATCCAAGCAAACTGATTTTTTCTCTACAAGTCATTTATGCTCTCTCTCCCATCTCTATGTCTTTGCCCTGGTTGTCCCCCATGGCTGGAATGCATAATCTCCTTACCTCTACCTCACAGAGTCCCTCTCTTCCTTTAACATGCATCTCAAGCATCATCTTCTGCATAAATCCTTTCCTGATTCCTTCAACTGCTAGTGCCATCCCTTTCTAACCAACTTGAATTTCACTACTTTGTATACTGTGTATGTGTCAGCTTCGTATGTATGCTGTGCATGTTTTTATATGTACTTGTCTTCCCTATTAGAATGTAAGCTCATTTGAGTAGTGATTGTTGCATTCTTTGCCCTTGTGTCCTCAGTGTCTAGCACAGTGACTGTCACATGTTGTTGTCATTCAATTGTGTCCAACTCTCCATTTGGGGTTTTCTTAACAAAAATCCTGGAGCAGTTTGCCATGTCCTTCTCCAGCTCATTTTACAGACGAGAAAATTGAGGCAGACAGGGCGAAGTGATGTGCCCAGGGTCACATAGCTAGTGAGTGTCTAAGGATTTGAACTCAGGAAGTTGAGTCTTCCTGACTCCAGGCCCAGCATTCTATTCACTGAGCCACCTGGTTACCAGGCTGTCACATAGTAGGAGTTTAATGAATACTTGGTGTTTGATTGATTGACTGAATGAGGACTTTAAAAGGTTAATCCATAAGGATTTTACCTGGTTCTCATTGTCTTTTCTTTTTGTCCAGTGGACAAAATACTCTTACTCTGGTGCATATATGTATATATATAATTATTTTTTTTTCTTTTTGAGAATTGGTAGGACTAGAGAGAATGTCTATTCCTTCATCTTTGGTCACATCAGATGCCTTTCTGTGTTAATGAACAGTGTGTGTGTGGAGGGGGATGTGTAAGGGCGGTGAATATCTTCTTTGAAAGTCTCCAATCCCTTTCTTTTTATTCTTCTAGTTACAGATTTGGTTCTTTAAAGCATTTACATAATGTTTAAAACCTTAGAGGAGTTTCTACTTAGCATTCTTAAATGCAATTTGAGGGCAGTTTACAAATCTTGGTTTAGGTGTTGATTTTTGATAAGAGCTCATTACAAAGCAGAATCTGCAATGCTGTAGCTGATTAGAAGAGTGGCTGCACAATTATTTGTGGTTAGGGTGCAAATGAAATTAGTCTTTTGCATTTTGAGACTTGCCACATTTGGGTTCCTGATTTCTAGGTGAAATGGTAGTGGCTTGGTCTGTCTCCTTCTTTGCACTCTCACCATCAGCACCCTAGTCTAGGTACTTGTTACCTCTTTCTGGGTTATTGCCCTAGCCTCCTGGCCTTTCATCCTCTTCTCTCTCCCCTCCTTGCTTCAATACATCCTATATAGCATTGCCAGATTCATCTTCCTGAATAATGAGCCTATTTACATCATGCTACTACTCAAAAACATTCAATACCTACCCATTGCCTACCAAATAAGAGTCCAGTTTTCTTACCATGCTCCCTACTGTGTCTTTCCAACATAATCTCACCCTTTAACATCTGCCTCACCCCTTTACCTACTGTCTATGCACTGGCCAAACCAAACATTTTATTTCCTAGGCATATCCTGTTGGTTCTCACCTCTGAGCCTGTTCTCATGCTCTCTGCCCCCTATAGTATGCCTGGTAATGCCATCCCTCACCACTGATGCTTAATGAAAAATCAATCTCTCATGGTGGGTCCACTTTGTTCATGAAACCTTCCCTCATTCGCTGAGCCCCCAGTTCTCTCTCCTTCCTATGAACCATTTAAACTCTTTTTATTACTTCTAGGCACTTCTCATAGTCTAATTTTTATCTAAGCAGTTCCAGTATACATCTCATCTCTCCTACCAAAATATATGCTTCTTGATGACAAGGATTCTATCTCATTTCTATCTTTTTCAGGGTCTAGTCCAGAGCCTTACATGAAGCAGGCAGTCAATAAATCTTGCTTGAATCAATTGGTATTTCTTCAATACTAGCTGACATTTACAGCTTAAAGTTTGCCAAGTACCTCATCTCCATGACCTCCTTTGATCCTCCACGACTCTGGGACTTAGAAGATATGGGTATGGGAGCTCCCTCCACCTCTGTATAACATAACCCATCTATGACATAGATCATCACATGAGGCCTAGAGAAGTTAGATTACTTGTATGTTTCACCTTTCCAGATTTAGTGCTGGAAGGAACATCAGAAGTCATCTAGTTTAGGCCTTCCCCCCATTTTATAGCCAAGGAAACTAAAACCCAGAGAGATGAATTCATCTGTCCAGTTTAAGGTAGTAAATAGTAGAGTTGGGATTGGTGCCTAGGTCCTCTGACTCCAAGGTCAAGCCACACTGATGAGATTCAGATCTAGGCCTCTCCTGATTCCAAGACTGGCACGCTTTCCCTAGTTCTATATCTACTTTGCTTTTAGTGAGAAGCCTAGACAAGCTGGTGCTGGCTATTTGTTTCCTTCAGTATTGCATAGAACTCTTCTATGGATCTTTATGATTTCACACTTTAACATACTTTGACCTCTCCATTGGTGCTGCATGAACTGTCACGTCTTGAATCAAGTGAACCAAATTAGAAAGTCCTAGCTTTAAAATATAATTGTTTTCAATAAGGGCCTTTTGAGTGTTAGAAATATTACTTGAAAAGAGGCAAACGAAGGTTTACTCTAAACGAGCTTTCATTTTAACAGTAATTTCATTAAGGAAAATCTATTATTGCTACAGCCTTGTTTTGAGGTGTGGTAACTTTCATGTGAGAAAGAGAAAACTTTTGGCCAAACACCTTTTTAAAAGTTCGTTTCTGAAATACCACCTATGTTAGAGTCAAACCCAGATATTGGTTTGGAAAACAAACAAAGCAGTGGGTCCTGTGGCTCCTGGTCAGAAGAGAATGGCCACAGAGGTGCCTCCTTGGCCATGGCTCCTTTGGAGGTGGCAATGTTGCAGCTGGTAATGGAGAGAAGCCTTTGTACGTCTCTCCATAAGGCATCCCTTCATAAAAAAATCCTGTAAATAACATTAAGGTTGGAAGAAGGAACTCTCAGGTCCTCAGAAGAGCATGTGACCACACAGGGATTCAAGTGTATGATTCCCACGTTGCAGGTTCAGAATGAATCAGGTGAAGGCTACCCAGAGAAAGGAACAATAGAGATGTCCAGTAGCCCCTGCCTACCCTGCCAATCATCTGCCCTCCCCAGACTAAACACAATTACAGTTTTACATATCCTGACCACTTTATTTCATCCAGAATTTCAGTCATTTTTGTAGTGAATCCTTCATGTTCACAAAGCTATTCTTTTCCCACCACTCCATTAGGCAGGTTAATGGAAAGTGTAATGGAGTGAAGGTAAGGAGGTCTAGGTTCCGACATGAGCTCTGCTATGGACTAGCTGTCTGACCTTGGGAGCTCTCACTCCACCTCTTGGTGATTGTCAGCATACTCAAGTGATCTCATCTAGATTGGCTGCCTGCAGGAGTCGATAGAATACTGGAATCAGGAAACCCTGGATTCAAACTGAGCAGTAGTGTGGCTGTGGGCAAGGCACTTCTCTCAGTTTCTTTTTCCTAGTCTAAAAAATGGGGATCATAGTCCTTGCCATACCTACTTCCTAGAGTTATTGTATGGCACAGATTGAGCTACTGTATGGAAATTGCTTTGCAAATGTAAATGTCTTCCTGTTGTTGCTATCCTTATTCACCATTTAAGGTGAATGGGAAAGCATGCTGGATTCGGAGTTAGAGGGGTTGGTTTTGAATCCCAGCTCTGTCACTTAATATTGGTGTAACTCAGGGTAGATCATTTGGACTTAGCCCCATTAACTGTAAAATGAGGAAGTCAGTTGTGCTAGATGACCTTCAGAGGTCCCTTCAAGCTCTAGATTTATGATCCTTCCGTTCAGCCTCAGCTGTGGAATCAGTGGCCTGTCTCTGCATATGCAGCCTGCATCTCAAGATCCTAATGTGCAAAACAGGGCAATGTCACTGCAAACATTTATTTAGTACTCTATGCAAGGATAGCCCTGTCACACAAAGGCAAACAGGTCGGGGGCTTTCTTGATTCCACATTTGATATGCCCCTTGTCATTTGAATTCTCTGTGGTGTTTGGATTCTCTATGGGAATCTCCCTAGTTCAGTAATGAAATATGGACAGCTTAGGAAAATGCCATCAGCTCATTTTCCTTCCACAAGGTGGCAAAAGTACAACGCCATAACCAGGGGATTGCTCAGTTACAGCATTCATCGATGGAACCAAGATTTAAACAACTGGCTAGCAAAGAAGGCTGCATGAAGGCTCTTCATATAAGGCAAACGTGCTCAGTTCTGGCCTTCTTCCCTTTCCAAATTCAAGGCACTTCTAGTACATCTGTTGAGAGTAATTGGATTGGTGTGGAGAAGGTCACTTTGAAGAACCCCAGTGAAGGTGGTGTGGGATTCCAAGGAGTTCTAGATGAATATAATTTCTAAGAGCTTTGTCTCTAATTGAATAAGATATAAACACCAGAAAAGGGTAGGATTGGTTATAATTTATCCAAGTAAACTGAGTCAACCTATAATTCAAATGAAAGTTTAACCTTTTGGCAAAGCTGGAACTAGGAATTTTTTTTTCACCTGGAGTGAAAATATTTGAGTATTGGAGGCAGTGGAAGGTCTCGACTGCAATGGTGCAGAAATTAGTCCAATACTAGATAGTCTTGGGATAGAAGCTGGATAGTCTTGGGATATGAAGGGAATCATAACATCACAGAATTTGAAAGTCAAAAGTAACCTCAGTGGCCACGTAGTCCAACCTATACATGAAAGGAAACTCCATTATAACATACCCAATATATAGTCACCAAGCAATTGGCTTGAAGGCCTCCAACAAGGGGGAATCCACCACCTGCTGAATTAAAGGCAAGCCCTGAGGGAAGGGCCTGTGGGATAGCAACCTAAGATTAGTAAAGTTATGCTATATAGTGTGGATCAGTGCAACACTGCAAGGAACAGACCTCTGTATGTTAGCACCCTGGAACAAAGCCCAGGTTACCCCACCCTAGCTATGCCTCTGCTTTTTTTAAGGTCCCCTTTCTCCAGCCCACACCCCTCCGAACATTAAGATTACCTCTAGTTCCACATGCATAAAAGGCAGAAGCTTTCATGATACAGTTAAGAAATGTGTGCTTAAAATGGAATGATGCTGATAGCCCATTTTGTGGGAGCTTTTTTTCTAATAAAAGTTTCTGAAAGTCTTTTTTTGCCCTTTGAATTTTCCAAAATGGTTGCACTAAGGATGTTGAAACTGGCTTAGGAATGTTTTCTGAGTCACCACTAATGACTTACTGAATGAAAATGATGATAAATTATGACATTACCTCTTTATAGTGTTTTTTCATTAATTTTTCCACTTAAAGTATGTTACTGCTGCCCCTCAAAAAAGCATAACTGCTTAGTGGGTTTTCGTGGAAAATGTCTTTTGTTTTTCTATTCATAATGCTCTATAAGTACCAGCAAAGCCTTTAATCTGAATTTTCTCTGCAGATGGTTAACTGCGGTGAAAAGTTTTCAGTTATTGCATAGTCTCTTTTTTAGAATTAATTGCTTATGATGTGGGAAGAGGATGACCATCTTACAGATTGTGGGAATTAGAAAGAAACAAAACACTAAAAATGACAAATGAGACTCGAATATAGCTTGCATCAGGGATTCATAAATTAAAAATGAATGGGACAAGCTCAGCTTCACCCCTTCTGTTAAAGAAACCTTTTTTCTTGGTGTCCTGGACCCCTTGGGCAGTCGAGTGAAGCCTACGGACCTCTTTCCAGAGAAATGTTTTGAAATGCATAAAATAAAATATATAGGATTACAAAGGAAATCAATTATATTTAAATAGTTGTATCATTTTTCTTGAAGTTCATGAACCTCAGACTAAGAACTTTTGAGATAGACAAACAATATTATATTTTTTCCAGTATATTCCAAGAATATGCTCCCATGAAGCATATTGAAGGAAAAATCATGAAAATGGGGATAATGGGGATAGCGTATACCTCCCAAGGTTGTCTTGAGGATGAGAAGAGATAATAATTCTATAAATGTTAGCTGTTGTGGTTGTTGCTAATATTATTCCAAGGTTACCAATGGTCCCTTATTGGTTACATCCAATATCCTTTCCTCAGGCCTCACCATTCTGGACCTCTCTGTTCTTTCCGAATACTCTCTCTCCCCGGGTATCACTACTAGTTCTCCTACCTGAATGCCTGCTACTCTTCAGTTTCCTTTGTGGGATCAGGAGCCATGCCCTCCCCATTATGCATCTCTGTCCCACATCTTTCCTGAAGCCTGTGGAGCCCTTCTCAGAAGCATGTCTTTAAATGCATAGAATAAAATATATGGTTGTTGTCCTTTGTTCTCAAAGAGGACCAATATGACATCACTACGCTAGAGTCAAATTTTAATGTGTCTGACTGTGGCTGATCAGACCATTATGAGCTTGGGATGCTCTACCAGAGGTCGGGCACAAACAGGCTGTGTGAACATTTGGGATGGATACTCTAAACTTGGACTCCCCGTGTTTCCTTTGATCTGTTTCAGTTCTGTTTTGCTCATAGAGCACAGCACCTTCTCTGATGTGGGCACTCCACGCTGAGCGGTCCTGTGCCAGAGTCTCCCATGTCATGCAATCAATTCCAAAGTTCCTGAGAGAGACCTTGAGAGTGTCCTTGTATCGCTTTTTCTGACCACCATGTGAACACTTGCCCTGTGTGAGTTCTCCATAAAATAGTCTTTTCGGCAAGTGTACATTTTGCATTTGAACGATGTGGCCAGCTCATTGGAGTTGTGCTCTCTGAAGCAGAGTTTGAATGCTCATCAATTTAGTTCAAATAAGGACCTCAGTGTCTGGTATCTTATCCTGCCAGGTGATTTTTAGAATCTTCCTAAGACAATTCAAATGGAAGTGATTCAGTTTCCTGGTAGACCATCCAGGTTTCACAGGCATACAACAATGAGGTCAGCACAGTGGCTCTGTAGACACTCAGTTTGATAGTCAGTCTAATACCTCTTCTCTCCCACACTTTCCTTTGGAGGCTCCCCAACACTGAGCTAGCTCTGGCAATGCGTGTATCAACCTCACTATGTTCAAGGATGCCTCCATTGTCCGTCTCTATAAAGGTAAGGGATTGTCCTGTGACAATCACAGAGGGGTCTCTCTGTTAGTCATTGCTGGCAATTGCCGAGTCCTCCTTAATGGGCTGATCCTTCACCTGGAAAATAAAACATATAGCACATTAAAGGAAATCAATTTTATCGGAACATAGTTATCAAAGTATTTTAAAAACAAGTTCATGGATCCTAGGTTAAGAAGCCTTGTTCTAAATGATCTCTAAAGCCCCTTTCAGTTCTATGAATCAACAAGTATTTATTAAATGCCTACTATATGGCAGGCATTTTGCTAGGTACTGGTTTTTTACCACTAAGGCAACAAGGGTCAGGGTACCCCCCAGAAATCCCTAAAATAGCTGTAACCTGGATAAGGGCATTAAAGCATGGAGGAACAAAACCACATTGTCACATTGGGATGAAAAACTTAACTGATTTGGACTAGTGCTCAAGGCCTATAATTTCTGGAAGTCCGCTTGTGATATTCCTTCCCACTCTCACCATCACCCCTGTGAAAGGTATTAATGACATGCTGGAGAAAAAGAAAACGCACCAAGGGGAGAAATTGTTCTGAAGTCACATGAAAAGGCTGACTGGCGGGTGTTCTCTGAGTGACAATGTGATTATATGGGGCGTGCAGGGAGGGGAGGTATCTGTTCAGAAGTGAACAGGTTTCTTCCTCCTGCATTCAGTTCCCATAGAAATGCGCCCCCTCTTCCCCTGTAGGGGATGGTCTTTGTGGTAATTTGGTCTGAACATCAAGAAAGCTTTGCTTCCTAGTTGAAAGCTTACGCCTTAACTGTCCCAAATCAGATACCTAAAGGATTGGGCCTTCTCATTCCTCAGGTTGTTAGAGCCTGGAATGGAAGCAGCAGGAGGTTTGCAGGGGCTTTTATTCTCATGTTAAAAGGCAGGTTGTCCTCCTGTTAAAGTCTCTGTTTGCTTCAAATGGGTAGGAAATTAATTGAGTCATTAAAACAACCACTGCTTATTCGAGATCTGGGAGAGTGGGATGGAATGATGGGGGAGAGGGAAGGATAATACACCAAGCAGATTTAGTCAGTTCTCATTGTGCGTGAGGCACAAACTGTTTCTGCAGGACTTGACCTCTGCGCTGTGCTTTTGCTGGATGGGGTGTCATCACCTTGTCTTGTTATGTTATCATTAAACATCTATTCAGTCCTGTCGATAATTTTAAGTTATTCTTGGAAAATAATAAGAAAGGCAGCATTGTGCGGTGCCTGGGGAACTGGTCTTGGAGGAAGGCAGAGGTGGCTTCAAGTCCTGCCTCTCACAAATGCTGGCTGTATGACCCTGGGCAAGTCACATAGCCTCTCTGTGGTCTAGGCAACTCCCTGAGACTATAAATTGCAGAGTACTTACCAACCTGCATTGGCAGAGGAAGTTTCCTCATCTGGGAGTTCCCTTTATCAAGGAATAATAGTCTCTGGATCCTGGCATTAAAAGTCATAAGGCAGCTGAAGGAAAGACAGTACCTCTTTTGAAATCCCTTTTTTGCATGCAGTCATGTGTATAATGGAAAGAACCCTAGATCTAGAACCAGAAAACTTTGGTTTGAGTTCATGTTCTGATACTTGCTAGCTCTCTGACCTTTTAAGTAAGCTTCTTATGTAGTCTTCTGGTCGGCTGAGGATCCAAAAGAGTGATGATTCAGTAGGGGCTGTGCTAGATGTGTGTGTGTGTGTGTGTGTGTGTGTGTGTGTGTGCATAGAAAGGGTTCAAACTGATGATCTCTCAGCTCTCTAATGAGGAGGGCATCTGTGAGCCACTGGGCAAGGGGAGGGACAGCAGCAAGTTATATTCCCCCAATAGCCACCATATTTCTCTGAGCTCATCATGCCTATTTCTTTTGTGCTTATCCTTTTCCTATCTTAGGTAAATGAGCATTGGAACTGATCGGATTATGTGTGACTGTGTGAGTTTTACAAGGTCAGAAGAGCCATGAGTTTTTCTTTTTATTGTAGTTTCTCCTTGTTCATTTATTATTTGGTAATTTGACTTAATTCTCTTTTCTCTTTAATCAGATTAGCTAAAGTAAAAAAATGCTAGTTTTTTTTTCAAAGAATTAACTTTTAGACTCATCATTTCTACTCCTTTTAGTTTCAGATTTAATCAATTTCTCTTCTAATTATCAATATTTCCTCTTTTTTGCTTATTTTGGAATAATTTGTTGATGTTCTAGTCTAAGTTACATATTCAGTTCATTGTTAATTTGTTTAAAATTTTGTTAATGTAGGCTTTCAGAGTTATAGTGTTTCTTTTGAGGACTGCATTAGCTACATCCCATCCATTTTAGCATATTGTGTCATCATTATCATTGTGTATCCCTGTGTATCCCTATCATGTGTCACCCTGGACAGATCACATAACCTCTCAATGCTCTAGTCTAGGTAACTCTTTGAGACAATAAGTTGCAGAGAACATGCTGATCCATACTGAGAGAGGGAATTTCCTCACCATGGAGTTCCCTAACTGAAATCACAGGTCTGCTTCCTATCCTTAATGATAATGAAGTGAGAGATGGATTCAGGAAGAGACATTGACACAGACTATGACCATTTCCCACAAAAGTTTAACCAAAGTGAAACAATTTCACAGTAAGGGGACCAAATAAACCCTGAAGGCATCGCAGGCAATAAATTATCGTTGTCTTAAAAAGTATCATTATCATTGTCTTTCAAATTTAATATTTCCATGATTTGGAAACAAATGACACTAGCTTTATGGTATTATTATTATTATTATATCTGTATAGGCATGTAGCCTTTTCTACTAATCCCTGTATTATTAGTTCTTATTTTATTATACCTACTATGGCTTCAAAATTGTGTCACCCCCAGGACAGACCTCCTTTTTATATACTTGGTCTGGTTTAATTTCTCCTTTTTTTTCTTCATTACTATTTCATTTTCTTCATATGGTGCATCAGGGACTCTTTGAGGTTAGAATCCACATATGATGGCTCTAATACCACTGAAGAAGAAAGCATTTTGTTGGAAAAATCTTTTCTGTTGTTTTCCATTTGTCATCCCTCCAGATTGCTCTTGTTATGATCTGGCTAAATTGGGTTTCATGCCAAACTTTCTATAAAATCATTTTTCTACTTTTTGCTGTTTTATGGATTAGCACTGGTCATAATCTCCCACCCTCCTAAGGGAAGGAGGATTTCTTGAAAAACTCTAAACAGTGTTGCTCTTTGTTGTCACGTCCTTCTGCCTGATAAGGCAATTGGGTAGTTACTTTCTGAGATGCCTTCAGGGTTTATTTGGTCCCCTTACTGTGAAATTGTTTCAGATTGTTTTAACTTTTGCAAGAAAAGGCCATAGGTTGTGTCAATTTTTCTTCTTTGTGCATCTCTCATTTCATTATCATTAGGGATAAGGAGTGGACTGTGACTTCCCCAGTACAGGGAACTCCATGTGAGGAACTCTCTCTCCTAGTACAGATTAGAACTTTTGTCTCAAAGAGTTGCCTAATGCATTGAGATGTTACGTGACTTGTCAAGGTTACACAACCAGTATGTGTCAGAAATAGGATATGAACTCTGGTCTTCTGGGTGCTGAGGCTGGCTCTCTATCCACCTGGGTTTATACCTGTATCACTTTGGGTCAATGACTTTCCCCCTTGTTTTCTCTCATCTGTAAAATGGGGTTGTGGTTGGACTAGATGACCTCCAATTTCCTTCTGTGGCCTCTTTCTGAATTGACATCAATGCCCTAAAATAACTTGGGGATCTTGGCTTTTCTTTTAGTTCTTGAATCTAGTTGTGTTAATATCTAGCTCACAGGTGTCCACTTCTTCACTAGGAGAGCATGGGAGACTTTGCAAAATGCTTTCTTGAAATCTAGGAAAAGTGTCTCCAGCATTCTCCCAATCCCCACCTTTCAGAATCCATTTATTTCAAAGCCATGCACACGTGTCACCTCCACCATGAAAGTTTCCCTGATTCTCCCTCCTCCCAGTTGTTAGTATTGTCTCTCTCATTTGGGTTCCAAAATCAAATATGTGTCTAGTTCTTAAATGTGGAACCATCATATTTCATAACTGGAATTATTCCTTCATCAGAGTAGCACATTGAATTACAGAGACTGCCCTAGGATTTTCTCCTTCAGTCAGAGGTGGTCTTCTTAGAAGATATTGTAAGGCATAGAGCATCTTATCTCCTCTGTGTATACAGAGGGGCAAATGCAATTTCTTTATTTAGAAAAATAATGTATGCTCATTTCTAAGATGCCTCTGATTTATATGCTCATGAATTCATGGCATTGATTATTTATGCAAATGAAATTACTTAATTTCAAACTACACCAGAGTCTTTATATAGTACTTGGAGCAATAGAAGTATATTGGTTCATCTGATTGACACAGTGATCAACCATGATTCCAGATGATGATGACGATGATGATGATGGCGATGATGAAGAATATTTCCCACCTCCTGACCGATGGACCAAATATAAAGAATGAGTCACATATTTTGGGACATAATCAACATGGGGATTTATTTTGCTTGACAATGCATGTTTGTTACAAGGGTTTTTTTCTGGATGGGGGATGGGAGAAAAAATGCTTGATAATTTGATTTTATAATGTTGATTTAATTCAATAAGTAATCAATATGTAGCTAACCTGTTCAGAGCCATAGAACCATCAGAGCTTTGGGCTATACGGAAACTTAAAGGCAATAGGAGGTAGTATGGCAGAGCAAATACAGGGCAGGATGGGTTCAGTTTCTCTCTCAATTACTTGTTAGGAATGTGATCTGAGACAAGTCATCTAATCTTTCTTAGTCTCAGTTTTCTCATCTATAAAATGGGAGGAACAGTATCAGCTATTTTGAAGGGTTGTCATGAGGATCAAATGAGAAAAGTGCCTTGTAAATCATAAAGTGCTACATAGATGCCATGTGTTATTTCATCTAGATAAAAATTAGTAATTTATATATTCACGTACATATGTATGTATGTATGTATGCGTATGTATATTGTTTATATATACAAATACATACATATGTATATATATGAATGCACAGAATGGAGGAGGCCCAGTGGATAGAGAACCAGACCTGGAGTCAGGAACACCTGAACCCAAATTCAGCCTCAGACATTTACTAGCCATGTAACCCCGGGCAACTCACTTCACTTGTTTGCTTTAGTTTCCTCATCTGTAAAATGGGATAATAATAGGATCTATCTCTTTGAGTTGCGGTGGGGACCAAATTAGACGTTAATGTTGTTTGGCATTTAGCATAGTGCTTGGTAAATAGTAGTAACTTAATAAATACTTATTCCCTTTTCTTATTCCTTCCCCATATTCCTTCCCCAGAGCCACAGATATCATAACCTCATAAAAGATGAACTGTACTATATTTGATTGCTCAGGAAATAATGGGATGATCTCGATGCTTTAAGTCTCATGATTGTGTATATTTTTTTGGACCAGACCTACAATTTGATAAAAAAAAAACCAGTAATCATGTATATAGCTCTTTAGGGTTTACAAAGCACTTTACAAGTATTATTTCATTTGATCTTCCCAACAACTTCGGGAGGTAGATGCTATTATTATCCCCATTTTACAAAGGAGGAAAACTGAGGGAGACAGGTGTAAGTGGCCTGCCCAGGATCCCACAGGTACTAAGTGTCTGAGGCGGTGTTTTGGACTCTTACCTTCTTGACTTGAGGTCCAGTTCTCTGTCTGTTACACTGCCTGAATGCTGACTTCATCGATATGGTTTTATCTTGGTGAGGAAACTACCTCTACCAGTGCAAGTTGCCCGAGGGCACCAATAGTGTACTGTTTGGGGCATGGTTAAATAGCCAGTGTTTTTCAAAGACACGACTTGAACCTGGTCTTTCTGCCTTGAAGCATGGTTCTTTGTCTACTTTGTTGTGCTGTTTCTCCAGTATTAGCTCAAAAATGTCTAGAAATGGGAGACAGAAAAGCAGGTTTATAGAAATCTTGAAATAAGATCCAATTTTAAGTCAAATAATTATAAGAACATTTTTAAAACTGAAAATGGAACAAGGACAACAAATAGATGAAAATGACAAAGATCTATGACAATTTCTGTAGCAAACTATTTTCTTCTTCAATGACATTGGAACCACCACATTTGGACTCTATCAAAATATTCCCAACGTGCTACTTGATAAAGTACAAATAACATCCTCCCAGTCACCCAGGTGTACAACCTACATGTCTTCCTCAACTCGTCACTCTCATTCACCCCCCCACGTATCCAATCTGCCCATTTTTGCCTGTGTAACATCTCTCAAATATGCCTCTTCTCTTCTTTCCCCGCCAAACCCTGACCCTACCATGTCCTCTGCAATCCAGTAACACTGGCCACATTTCTGTTTCTCAAATGACACTCTGTCTTCCAAATATGGACACTTTTGCCAGCTTTCTCCCATGCCTGAAACACTCTCCCTCCCCATTTTGACTTACTGGCTTCCCTGGCTTTCTTTAGCCATTCTGCCTTCCAAGATAACTTAAAAGAGAGAAGATATCGAATGATGGAGGAAAATCACAGATATTTTTGCTACCAGTAAGAGGAGATCAAATGTTTATCAGCATTTATCAACTCATATGCCTGCTTTTTTACTTCTAAAAAACTTTATGAGGCTAATTTATACATGTAAATGTATACCCTTGATGAAAATATGAGAAGGAAACTGACAGGCATCAGCAGTGATAATCTGTAGTAGGCCACACCTTTAATCACACAGTTAACTGAAAGGTGTGGAGAATCCAGAATCCCACCATGCATGTTGTTTGTTAAGTATAAAAAAGCATTTGGTTTTATAAATCAAAATTTTACCATAAAGCCTCTCCTTCAGCATGTTTAAGTCATCTCAGTTGCTTGGTAGATGTAACAACAAACATAGCTTTGTTAGCCCATCTGCTGAGAGTAATATGAAATAAAGCACAAAACAGAGAGAATTATGCTCACTGGAAGTGTTTGCCACTGTCATGAAGGGGATTTCATGCAGACTCCAAATTGAAGAGGGCTTTCCCCCAACCTTGACACACAGTGGTCCTGTTTGAGGATGACATTGGACTAATTGTATCTAACCCCACAGCACTGCAGAGCATTCTAAATAAGATCTGTAATATGCAAAAAGAATTGAGCCTAATAATCCACAGAGGATAAACAAAGTACAAGAAGCACTTCTCTTTTCTACATTATGCTCTGTATGTGCATTTGGATAGAGAAGCAATTCACCTGATCCTTCAGTACATATAACTTACCTAGACACTGTAGCTGGATAATAAAATAGGCTAGAATTGAATAACAGCAAGAGATTGGACTGGCTTATATTTGGTAAATTGGACAGTGTTTTTAATCATCTCAAGCCACTCCCTGGGACAGAATCCCATATTGCCAACACCAATATCCTGGTGTGGCATGGAGTTTCTAAATCATGGACTACTTTAATGTACAAGAAACTAAAATTGTAGAACACCTACCTGCAGGGCAATGGAGAAACACACAGTAGTTAGGCATGACTTAGTATATTACAGATACAGTAAGGCTGTGTGTGCAAAGTAGTATAAAACGCATCATCAAATACATTATGACTAGGAAAGGAAGTGGACCAGTCAGTCATGTAGTGAGAATGAGAGAAAACAGATGGACACCTCATGGGCATCATCAGTCCCTAAACAGTGTGAAGAGATATATAAGATAGACCTCCTGGGAAGATCTCTGAAAAGATATGGCAAAGAGTCATACAGGATGAGAAGGTGTGGTTGGGCTTCCATTTGCACCATTGGAGAAAGTACTGAATTATATACTCATTGCACTGTTATTGTTATAGCATAGATGGAGGTCTGCCTGTGCTTTTGTATATTGTGAAGTTGATGAGGTCGAAATATCTGTATCCCCACCCACAAATCCAAGTAGAATTTGAAGTGGCTTTTGAAATGAAACAGTCTGTAATGGTCCAACAAAAATTAAAACTGAACAGAAAACATCTAAGAATATATACATATATGTATATATATATGTATATATTACTGAGATGAATTAGTTACTGCAGTTGGACTATAGCTCTGAGATTCCTGGCTGCGAAGACAAAAAGGGAAATGTATTATGTTATTATTCTTAAAGTCTTTAGACCCCTCTGTTCTACAGTCCGTTTGTGATTCACATGGATGCTAAAGTCATCTGACTAATGCGTTGGTGTATTACAAGTGTGTCACTTCTCCTTGTTCAAAAACCTTCAGTGGCTCCAAATGGCCTCTAAAGATAATACAGATTCCTTAGCCGAGAATGAAAGATCCTTCTCCATTTAACTGTAGCCTCCTCTTCATTGTTTTTGCCTCTAGGAATGCCAAGGCCCCTTCAAAGCAAGACTCAGCTGCCATCCCACGAAGAGAGACCTTTTCTGATTTTTGTGGGTATTTGGTCCCTTCCCTACTTGCCTCTCCCCTGTCTCCACCACCACTGCCAATCGCTGTATATTTTGGGTGTCTGTCCAGTAGTTGGAAGATGGAAGTAATCCCCTTCTTCTTGATTTTTCAGGTCACCCTGACCATTATCAGGACATTTCTGCCATTGCTCATGGAGCACAAGGACAGTGAGATCTTAAGAGGCTGCCTTTGCTTTGTAGAAAATCTATATTGGCAGATCTGGCTCGGGGCAACAGCTTTGCCCTTGTCCTCTACAGAAATCGCTGTCTTTTACTTATCTAGGTTCCAGTAAACAACCCAAGAATGCTTAGTCTTTTAAGCCATGGATACCTTGAACATGTATGTACAGATGTGCCCTACTTTCAGAAGACCCGATCTAGTAAATTCCATGTTATCCAGAGTAGTTGGAGAGGAGAGTGTAGGCATCATCCAAGAGCCTAGAATGATGTCCACAATTTTTCCACTCAGAGTGCTTTTTGTTTATTTCCTCATTTATTTCCTTTGCTTGCAACTAGGATCCACTGCCATCAGGTGAAAGGCTGGATTGGAATGCTCCTGCTTTTTCATAAAATAAAGCTCATTATTAAAACATGGAATAGTTTAGCAGGTCATATGACTTAGAGCAGGACAGGTCCTTAGAGATAATTCTGTCCAATCTTCTTGTTTTATAGATGAAAAACTGAATATGAATTGCCCAAGGGCATACAGATAAGTAATCCAAAGTCTCTGACTCTAGACCCCAGGGATCATCTCACTATGCCATGCAACTAGACCTAAAGAATATGATTTAAAAAAAAAAAGAAAAACAGAAGCTGGAAAATTGCTACCTTCTCCCCTAACCTTAACTATTATCAATTTATTCTAATCACCTATTAGAATGCTGCTTTTATAACTCATCCAGCTTTTAATATAGAATCAAAAATCCTTCAAACATCTATGGCTCTTGGGCCCTGGAGCTTCAGGGCATCTTGACATCAAAAGTATTTTAAGCCAACTGGTAATATGGATTTTCTTATCTGTCAAGATCCTTGCCTTACTAAGAGCTTTTTTCTCTGACTGCTCTCAGTTGCTCAGAGAAAAGTCCTTTCCATTTTTCTTGTGGATTACAGGGATTATGGTCATATAGGTACATCTCTATACCAGCAGCATGAATACCCATAACTGTTTTTCCAGGCAGAAGAAAGTTTATCAGCCTATGTATCCCGTTGTTTCCTTTTTAAAAACAACCGCTGTATTTCTTCCCATATTGTATTTATCTTTTGTGAACATGAAGCTACTATGAAAAACTTTTTTATCAGAAATGATGGTTTGAACATTTCTGTATTTTTTGCAAAGTATAACTGAAGAGGTTCATCATGTTAGGCAATGTCCCTGTTTCATTACCCAAATAATCAATTTCTCATTGAATTCTGGGCCAAGGATTAGCTTGTTTCCTGAGCAAACCTATTTCCCTTTATTATAAAACCAAGAATTTAATTCAATAAATATTGATTAAACACCTGCCACGTATAAAGCTGTATACTAGGTTCTGGGATTTCCAAGATGTAAATATCCCTCTATAAGCTTATGATCTGGTATGGTGGGGGTGGAGAAGGTGAGGAATGAAGAAGATGTACAAATATTTCTGCAGTGCAAGTTAGAAAATAATTAAATGCAGAAGTGAGGTCAAGTCCTGGGCAAGTCCAGGAAGGAGTCACTTCTACTGGCTGGAGGGATCAGAGAAAGTATATAGCATGAGCTGTCTTTTAAAGGAGGTAAAGGATATTAGTAAGGAGAAATAGAGTAGGAATTCATGCTAAGTAGAGGAGAAGACTGAATGGGAGAAGAGAGCACCAGACAATGCAGTAAGAGTAGAGGGAACCACATAGCAACTCACATTTCTGTGGCACTTTAAAGTATGCAAAGCATTCCTTCACAATAACTCCAAGTGGATAGCAATGTTATCCTATTTTACAGATAAGGAAACTGACTCCAAAGCTGATACTCTTTCCATTAGCCAACCTTGCTCCTCTGTGAAGGTGACTAGCATGAAAAGAGACGACTATGTACAAACTATTCCAAGGACACAAACACAAGAATGAGACAATCCTTGTCCTCAGGTAGTTTATATTCTTTTAGGCAGATACAGCCTATCACCAGGTGATATACAGCATATACACAAAAACTACTCAGTTTTTTGGGGAGTTCAAATGGGGGTGGACAGTAGCATCTGGAAAAATCAGAAAAGGCCTCTCCAAGGGGTGGCAGCTGAGCCTTGTTTTGAAAGGTGCTGGGTGTTCCTAGAGACAGAAACAATGAAAGGGAGGTTGCAATCTACTTGAGAAGGATCTTTCACACCAGGCTAAAGAACCTGAATTGTCTTTAGAAGTAATGTGGAGCCATTGAAGGTTTTTTAGCAGTGGAGGTGACATACCAACGCATCAGGCAGATGACATTTGCATCCATGTGAAGGTGCTGTGAAAAGAGTACAAGTACCAACTGTGTCATGATACCTGCTTTCTGCTTGTAGCTTTTTTTGTTTTACTAGCTGGTGATATGACCTTGCACAAGTGACTTTGACCTCTCTGGGCCTCACTTTCCTCATCTATGAACTCAGGTTAATATTACCTATTTGACTTCCTTTCCTGGCTTTCAGGGTCTTTTGTGAGGATGAAATGACATAGCATACATAAAAGTCCTTTAAGCATATCTGGAAATACTGAAAAGACATGCGACCCACATACAACCACATATATAGTTATTTGAGACGAGGTCTTTCTGATTCCAAGACCAGAACTCTGTCCACCATAACAGGATGATGCTTCATATACAAAACAGGGTGAATATAATGGGTAAAACAGGGTAAATAATAAATATAAATATAATACATGATATGTTTTATTGATAGTCTCTATTTAGGCTCAAGACTATAAGTTATTATCCAACATCTGCAAACTGTAACAAATGGTAGCAAATCCACTGAGAAAGGAAAGTGAGCCACAGATCCTTTGGTCCTTCAAAGAGCCAAGAATGAAATGCAAGCAGCACCTACCATGGTTGTCATAATAAGGTGACTAAATCTCCTTTCTTCCTTTCAGAGTGACTAATTGATAGCCCAGAGTGTTACTGTGAGCCGGATCATTTGGCGTACAAAACATTGCACGTTTGCACCAGGGGACTCAAAGCTGCTCCATTTGAGATGAGAAGTGTCAACTGATGGGAAGTAAACATGAGCTTCAAACATTAAATCTGTTTACTACCCTTATTATGCCCAAGCTAGGAAAATGTGTCCTTATTTAACTTTCCTGCTACTAGGGGAGGAACACCTAGTTAGAAGAGTAATCTTGAAAGGTAATTCAAGCTAAGATCATGGGCTTTAAAGTTGGGAGGGACTAGAGACGTCATCTAGTTCAACCCTTTTATTTTACTGCTAAGGAAACTGAGGCCCATGGAGAGGAAGTGCCTTGCTTCAAGTCATATAGGTGGTAGATAGCAGAGCATGGATTCTAATCCAAATACTCTGGCTTCAAATCCACTATTTTTTCCTACTATACCGTACAGTACTGTTGAATTTTTATGAAAGGCATGTAAATTGGCATACTCCGTGACAACGGATGGCTAAACTCATAGGAAATGCACTTAAGTTAAGGCAGGAGAGATGCTATTTGTATTTAAAAAAGAATGTCTTGACAGATTGCTAAAACATGCTTTAAGGAAAAAAGAAACTATAACCTCCTCTTCTAGGTGATTGTGACATGGAGTCATTCATTCTTAAAACAAATATTTATTGAACCTCTACTCTATGCACAAAAAAGGAGCTAGGAGGAAGGGAAGGGGTACCAAAACAGCTTAAAATTGAATTGGGGAGATAGAATGTGATTGGGCTAGAATATTTTTGGGCTGTAGAAAATAATGAGCTGGTAGATTTAGGAAAATATGAAAAAATTGGCCCTGGTCTCAAGGAGATTAGGAAAATAAGTCGCATAAGACTTGGACTTATGAAGGAAGATGCTTTCCACCTTCAGAGAAACAGATGATAAGTGGAAATAAGCACAATAAGTCTTACATATATGCGTTTGAGTGTATATGTGTATATATGGGGATATTTATGGATATCTACATACATACGTATGCATAGATGTTTGTATGTTTATGGATATCTAGGTATATATGTGCACATACATATGTATATATGTGAAAATCTATCTGTCTATATATCTCCACACTTAATTGTAGCCTTCTTACAGGGTAGGGGGGGAGGAGTGGGAGGAAGAAATAAAAAGTAAAAAGTGCATAGCAGAGAACAAGAGAAAACCTACCAGAAAGAAAAGCTGGGCAGCTTTGAAAACAATGTGTAGTGTTTATTATATAGGTTTTCTTGAAATGGAAATTTATTGTCTTATATTGAATTCTCTCTTATTTTCTGATGTGTTCATGGCAGCGTTTTTTTTCTTTTCTTATTTTGTATTTAAGTTTAAAATAAAATTTAAAACTTAAAAAAAATCTAGTTGGGGAGACAAGACCATGACCTGAGGAGTTAACAAATAATAGATGTCATGGAATCACAGGATGAAGAATCACAGACAGCTGGAGTGGGGCGTCAGCAGCCATCTGGTCCAAACCTCACCTGAACACAAGGCCTCTCTATGTTGTTTCCAACAGGTGGTCACCCACACTCTGCTTGGAAACCTCCAGTGAGTGACAACTCCCTACCTCTCAAGGCAGCCCCTTTTGCTTTGAGATAGCTCTCATTTTTAGGAAGATTTGCCTAACATCAAACCTGATTTTACTTCTCTTCAATTTGCTTATATTTAAGCTCCTTGGGGTAGAGTGCGACCTGGGACTAGTGTTATGGTAACTAAGGAGTTAACTTGCAGGACAAGTAGCAGAAGCCAGAAGCTGGGAAATAACTGCAGATGGGAACCCAAGGATAGGCTTATTGGTTTTAAAATTTAACCTTGACTAGTTCAGCTTGACTTTAGGATTGCCTAGCAAATGTTGCTGCTGTTCAGTCGCTTCACCTGTGACTGACTTTTCATGACCCCATTTGGGGTTCTCTTGGCAAAGATACTGGAGTGGTTTGCCATTTCCTTCTCCAGCTCATTTTATGGACGAGGAAACTGAGGTTATTAGGGTGAAGTGACTTGCTCAGGGTCACACAGCTAGTAAAATGTCTGAGGCCGGATTTGTACTCAGGTCCTTCTGACTCCAGGGCCAGCGCTCTATCCACTGTGCCACCTAGGTGCCCCTAGCACCTAGTATTTTATCTCAAGAAATATAGTTGCTGTCAAGAAATCGTCTTTGGAATTTAGAAGCAGACAAAGCTCACTGGATATCTGCAGGAGGCAGGCTATCCACCAGAAGTTTGCATCAGGACTAGACTACTGGGAACCACTCAGGATAACCTCATGCTACCCACCGTACCTACCCTAGTGCCACCAGTGCCAAGAGGAGTCTGTTCTGCAGGGCTCAGACTGAGCATGGGCAGGAGCCAGTCAACAAGCATTTAGTAGTATGCCAGGTACTGTGCTAACCCTGAGGGATATTGTGCAAAGAAAGGTAAAACAGTCACTGTTTTTAAGAGGTTTACAATCTAATGGAAGACAATGCAAATTATATAGGAATGGGAGAAAACAACGACAGGGGTGGGGCATCCTGGGTACTTGTAGGAGTCACCTTTAGGGAGAGGTGAGCAAGGAGCAACATGTGTGAAAGGCATGGTTATGGGAGGAAGAAGCTACAAGCTTCAGTGAACGCCAGGTCCTGTTTTTGGGGAAGCCATGGGATCTCTTATTGGCCTTCCTCTACCAGACAAGAATTCTTAACCTGGGGTCCATGAATTTGATTTAAAAAATATTTTGTCGATTGTATTTCAATAGTTTTCTTTGTTATCCTAGGTATTTTGTGTGTTTAAAAGGATTTTTCTGAGGAGTCTATAGACTTCACCAGACTGCCTAAGGGGATGGGAATCCTTTTTCTAGCTTCTAGCCTGAGCTCCATGGGCCACTAAAGCTGTTAGATAAACCCCGGTCTCCTGCATATTATGCCCAACTCTGGAAAGCTACAGTCAAAGGGTAGCTGGAAGCATCAATTATCGCCTTCCTGTGCTAGGCCCTGTACCCCTCTTTTTATTATTTGGCCCCTCTCTCCATCTTAATGTGGGCACAGTGAACAGAATGTTGAATCTGGGGTCAGGACAGCTTGAGTGAAAATCCTGCCTCAGATATTACGAGCTGTGTGACCCTGAGAGAGGTGCTTAATGTCTCTGAGCTTCAGTTTCCTTATGTATAAAATAGGGATGATAATAATATCTACCTTGCAGGGCTGTTGTGATGATTAAACAAGATAACATTTATAAACAACTTTGTAAACCTTAAATCACTGTATAAATGATACCTCTTATTATTATACTCTAATATAATATTATTCTATTTATCTGCTGTGTCATGCTATTAGCTCACATTGAACTTACTGTTCGGTGAGACTCCCCTCTCATTGTCACAGAAACTAGCACATCTTTCCCATTTTGGACTTGGGAAACTGATTCTGAAAAATGCTGCTCCGGGATTTACACTGACCTTCAGCAGGTAGCGTTTGATTACATTCGGCCCATCAGCATTGATTAAGCACCTACCTTCTTCCAAGCACTGAGCTAAATGCTAGGGATGAAAAACAAAATGAAAAATTAGTCCCTGGCCTCCAGAAGCTTACATTAGATGGGTGCATGTGTGTGTATGTGTGTGTGGGTGCACATGTGTATGTGAGAAAAGGCATGTAAGTAGAAAAGTGTCTGTATATTTAAACATATACACACATATATACGTGTGTATGTACTTTCTGCTTACAAGATATAGATAGGCAGCTAGGTGGCATGGCAGTGGATAGAGTACTGGGCTTGGAATCAGGAAGACTACTCTTTCTGAGTTTAGATCTGGCCTCTGACACTTACTAGCTGTGTGACCCTGGGCAAGTCACTTCACCCTGTTTGTCTCAGTTTCCTCATCTGTAAAATGAGCTGGAGAGGGAAATGGCAAACCACTCCAGTATCTTGGTCAAGAAAATGCACAATGGGGTCATAAAGAGAGTTGGATATGAATGGGAAAGAGAGAGGGGGGAGAGAGAGAGAGAGAGAGAGAGAGAGAGAGAGAGAGAGAGAGAGAGAGAAGGAGAGAACTACTTTGTATAATCTGCAACTTCGATATACATGCTGTTTGTGCCTTCATCCAAGTCACTGATTAAAACATGAAGCAACCAAGACCAAGGATAGATCACTGAGGCACTCCACTAGAGACCTGTTTCCAAGTTCAGCTCATCCCATTGATGGCTACTCTTTGTGTCTGGTTATTCGACTAACTGTACCTAACTATTCATATCTACACCACACCTTTCTGTCTTGTCCACAAGGATAACGTGGTAGACTATTGTTAAATGCTTTGCTGAAGTCTAAGTATACTATGTCTACAGCCTTGATCTGACCTACCATTTAGTCAAGAAACATTTATTAAACACCTACTATATGCCAGGCATGTGCTAAGCCCTGGAGATACAAAAAAAAAACGCGAAAGAGTCTCTGCCCTCAGGGAGCTCATGATCTACTAGGGGAGACAGCCTGGCCTAGTTATTTTGTCAAAAAAAAATAGAACATGGTTAGTGAGCTCTTGATGAAGCCATTCCAATTCTTGGTGACCACCATGTCCCTTGCTAAATGCTCACAAGTCACCATTTTCATCAAATCTTCTAGAATGCAGCCAGGAATAGAAGCCAAGGCCATTGGCTTATAGTTTGTGGAATCCGTCATCTTCCCTTTGTCAAAATTGTGATGTGTCCCACTGTTCTTCAGTCTTGCAAAGGACACTGACAGCAGCTCCTGCCTCCACCATGCTGCTTCCATTTGCCCCCTGGAAGATCAGGCCTGAGGCCTCAGAAGGCAGCTGGCTCCTCATTCATGTGCGTTTTCTTCTCCTTGCTATCCTCTTTTGTTCTGTTGGCTAGACATGATTAAGGGAATGGGGGAGAGGAATAAGCATTACATAGCACCTCCTACATGCTGGGGACTATGCTGACCACTTCCTAAGTTAGGGATTCAGTTTCAGTTGAGTGGTAAAGATAAAAATGGAAACCAAAGTGATCTCTCCTTGCTCACATGTTTCTAGGGCACTATGGTTGGATCTCTCCTTTGCCCCATCACTGCCTGTCTTGGCCGTTTTGCTGTATAAGTGGCCTATACATGTAAGCTTCTTGAGGGCCCAGATTGCTATACTTGAGCTTTGCCTCTCTATCACCTGCATATACTATACACTGAATGTATACTTAAGATAGTGTGGCTTAGTGGAAATACTGGTAGACTTGGAGTTGGGAAGACCTCAGTTTGAATTCAACCTTTGGATTTAACCTCCTTGAGGGCACAGTTATATTTTATCTTTGTTTCTTCAGAACCTAGCACAGTGCCTGGTACATAGTAGGCACTTAACAATTGCTTATTGACTTATCAATACTTACTAGCTGTGTGAAAGTAAGTTATGTAACCTCTCTGAGCCTCAGTTTCCTTGTCTGTAAAATAGGTTTTATAACAGCAATTACCTCATATAATGGTTGTCAATAAATCCTATGTGTCAGGCACTGTGCTAAGTGCTAGAATACAAAGAGAGGCAAAAATGGCCCCTGTTCTCAAGGAGTTTACAGTCTAATGGGGAGACAGCTAGGTACAAACAAGATTTATATAGGATAAATTGGAAATAATCAATAGAAAGAAAGTTATGAGGGTCAAAAGGGATCATATGTATAAAACACTTTACAAACTTTAAAGTACTCAATAAAGCTGTTAATAATCAGTGTTTGCTGAGCTGACTCTTCCACTTATTGTGTGACCTTGGGCGGGTCATTTCCTCTCCTAGGCCTTAATTTTCCCATCTATAAAATAGGGTTGGATTAGATGATCACTTCCAGATCTAAATCTATGTTCCTAAATATCCCCACTGTGTTACAGGTGAAATGCTTTTGCTGCCGCCATACCCTACCCCATCCCTTCTGCCAGCAGGAAGAGAAAGAAGAGGTTTCACCTTTGAAGTTTGTTAGGAAGAATATCGAAACTGCCCCCTTGAGTATAGGCTGCCAGAAGAAAAGCTGTTATCAGAGCATCCTCCTCCTGAAAGGGCTCTTCAGTGGCAGCATTTTGTTTACTGAGGAAGGTCTAGAGTTTGTATAGCTCCATGTTTTGAGTAATCCTTAATTGTAAACCAGTCACTGTCGGCCACCTTTACTGGCACCTGCTCTCAGGGGACAGCTGCCTACACTTGGTAGTGGTGGTTAGTGTAACAATGACTACCTGTGTCTAGACACTAAAACCCCTTGTGTTCCCAGCTCAGTTTTCTTGTGACTTTATTTCCCTTCTGGACTTCTGTTTCCTTTGATTAGAAATAATGTAGAGATGACACTATTATTGGGTTTGGAAATAATTTGTTAGTGGTCTTTCGTTTTGTATTCTTCTTTGCATGGAATCATAAAACTTTTCAGCTGGAAGAGATCTAAGAAGGTATCAAGAATCTGAGAGTTGGAAGGGCCCTCAGCCATCTGATGGAACAAACTATGCTAGAAAGGTAGCCCTCTTCTGATAGAGGTGATGAGGGGAAGGAAAGGAAAAGAGAGGAAAGGAGAGAAGAAGAAAGGGGAGAGGAGAGAGGAAAGGAAAGGAGAGGAGAAGAAAGAAAAGGAGAGAAAAGGAAAGGAAAAGAAAGGAAGAAGTATTTATATAGTGTTTGCTATTTACCAAGCACTGTGCTAAGCACTGGGGATACACACACACACACACACACACACACACACACACACAAACACACACACACACAGAAAAGTCATATAGGCCCTGCTCTCAAGGAGCTCACATTCTAATGGGAAAGACAACACACATGGTATATTTCAGTTCTAACTCAGATTGAAAGGTCCCATGGACTTTTGGGTGCAGTGGCAAAGCAGGTGATGATGCCTCTTCTATATCAGAGTCCCAAGGACTTTAGTGACAAGAACGTTCCTTTCTAGGTCTTCGGTAACTGGAGCTGTAGCACGAGCAGGAACAGTGCCCAGGCTGCAACTCTGCAGGGGCTGTTTCCCAGGACAGTGGCCAAGGGCACTGGGCTGGAAGCATGGCTGTTGCCAGGCCTCTTGGCTTTAGGGTATTAGGCCCCATAAGTATGCCTCCCTGGATAATGGCTCAAGGGATGAAATGGAAGCAAGATCGGGGTGGGGCTCTTGTGCCATCTGCCTTCTGGTGGCAGGTGGTCAGCAGTTATTGCTGCTAGTGGTAAAGAAAGTGGGCCCTTTCTTCGCATTGATTTTTTCAACTAAAATGGCTGTGAAGACAAGGCTTGAAGTTGGTCTGGTGGTTGAGGGCACTGTTATTGCCAAAGCTTTTGGGTCCTGGGTCCTGGAGTCTCCATCAGGTCTGAGGGGAGATGGTAGTGAGAGTGGTGGTGCTTTGACTTTCACGCTGCTTCTTGTCTCTCCAGTGAGGAGGGAGGCTTCTAGAGCCATCCCAGTCCATGTTAGGACACCTCTGACTTTTAAGAAATTTTTCCTGCCATTTATTCTAACTTTTCCTCTTTACAACTACCAATACTACTCTTGGCTCTGCCATCTTTGTTTTCTGGAAGAGGAAACTGAGTCTAAGTTAGTGGGGCCAGAACACAGGTCTTTGATTTCTAGAATCTTCTAATTAGTAGATTCTCCCTTTAACATTCTTTTCTAATATTTTATTTTTTCCAATTGCATGTAAAAATAATTTTAACATTTTTTTTAATTTTTAGTTCCAAATTCTCTTCTTCCTTCCTTTCCCTCCTCCCTCCCTTAGAAGGCAAGCAATTTGATATAGAGTATACATGTGCAGTCATGCAAAATATATTTCCATATTAACCATGTTGCAAAGAAAACCACAGACCAAACAAGAAACAAAAAACCAAGAAAAATAAAAAAGTTAAAAAAGTAAACTTTGATCTGCATTCAGGCTCCATCAGTTCTTTCTCTGGAAATGGATAGCCTTTTTCATCACGAGTCCTTCAGAATTGTCTTGGATCACTGTATTGCTGAGAATAGCTAAGTCATTCACAGTCGATCATTGTACACCATTCCTGTTACTGTGTACAATGTGCTCCAGGCTCTGCTCACCTCACTTTGCATCAGTTTATATGTCTTTTCAGGTTTTTCTGAAACCATCTTGCTTGTCATTTCTTATATTTCTATTCCTTTTAGCTGAAATTTTTATTATTTTCATTTAACAAGCATTTGTTTTCTCCCCTTCCCTTCTCCCCTACCACTGAAAAAAAGGAAAACAAAACTCTTGTGACAAATAGGCATTGTCAGGCCAAAAAATATGCATTGTCAGCCACATTGGCTATATCCAAAAATGTATATCTCATTCTACACGCTGAATCTATCACCTTTCTGGTAGGATATGTATAACATCTTGGTGGTACAGTAGATAGAGATCTGGGCCTTGAATCAAGAAGGCTTGAGTTCAAGCCTGATCTCCAACACTTACTGGTTACAAAATTCTGGGCAAATCACACAACTTCTGTTTGCCTCAGTTTCCTCATTTGTAAAACCTCCTCAGTTGTTGAGAGGACAAAATGTGATAATAATTGTAAGAGCTCTTAGTACAGTGCCAGGCCCATAATAGGTACTTAAATGTTAGCTCTTTTTATTATTATGATTAATAATCTTCGTCATCAATATTCTGCAATCATAGTTAGTCATTGCATTGACTATTGTGTCTTAAAGAGTTGTTTGTTTTGAGAATATTGTCATTATTGTGTAAATTGTTCTTTTATTCTGCATCAGTTTGTACAAAATTTCCCATGTTTCTCCAAAACTGTCCCTTCCATCATATCTTCCAACACAAAAGTATTTCATTACAAACAAATTCCGATATTTGAAGGTGATGGAACACTCTTTGTATTATAGATGGATTTGAATCACTTTTCAAATTAGCTATTGGAGTTGGGAGAGCCAGGGAAGTGAAGGCTGCTTGGGCCTTCCAACCTTTTTCTAGCCAAGATAATTTGCAGACCAGGGACATGGTGATAGCTGAAAGAAATCTCATCACAACTTGATCAATTTTCTTTGCAATTTGGGAACTCCTGGGATGGTTTTTAAAGACCCAGACATATGATAAAAATTAAAAGAAACTCTATGGCCATAATTCAGATAAGAATTTAGACTAAGGGAATATGAGTAGCAATGGAAGAGTTCATTTTAAAAGAGAGACTCAAGTACCCCAAAGCTTCTCTAGGCAACTGACTGGGTGCAGCTGAATGTGGCTAAAAGTCACAAAAGAACTAAATATTCTTTGGTGCTCTAATCTAAAGGAACAGATTGATTCTCTCCCACTATGGGGGAAGAGATCATATAGCAGTAGAAGTTAATTAGCTGACTGCTCAGTGGTAATGAGCACAGAATAGCGTGGCAAAGGGAATTGAATGGCAGAGAACCCCAGGTCAGTAGAGAAAGCAGCTCACGCAACATGATGATCTCTCCAAACGACATTGGCATCTTAGCAAAGCAGAAAGCAGCAATGTCAGAAGAAGAGCAGCATCCCAATGGGGATGTATCCTTAGCAGTTTGAATTTCTCTGGCTACATGTTCCCTAGGCATGTATATTTCCTACATGTGTGTCTCCTCCATGCCTTTATCCTGGAACTCATGTATTTTCTACGTGTGTTCTCTCTTCCTTTGGTAGTGTGGTAACCTGTGGACGAATATTCCTCTAGGTATATGGGGGAATAGTTCTTGTTATTTTATGTTGTTGTTCAGTTGTGTCTGACTCTTCATGACCCCATTTGGGGTTTTCTAGGCAGAGATACTAGAGTAGTTTACCATTTCCTTCTCCAGCTCATTTTACAGAAGAGTAAACTGAGACAAACAGGGTGAAATGATTCACTCAGGGTCACACAGCTAGTAAGTGTCTGAGGCCAGATTTGAACTAAGGAAGATGAGTCTTCCTAACTCCAGGCCCAGAGTTCTATGCACTTTGCCACCTAGTGGTGCTATTTAGAAATACAATAAAACAAACAAACTAAACCCCATTAATTCTCTGGTCAGAGTTAAAAGAAACCCATAGATGGGAGCTCATGATCCATGGTTTGTGGTTGCTGTTTACCCATAGTTCATCCTGAATCTGGGGTAGCTTTCAGGGGGCTCATTTGTGAGGGGGACCTTGGGTGCTATAGTTTACATATTTTAAGTGGCTTTCATTTTTTTGTCTTATTTGTTGATTCTTTTAAAAAGGAATTGACTTGGTACAGTAAAACAGAACCTCATATGCTTCCTTTCAACAAGGATTCTCTCATGTATATGTCAAGACCATACAGGATTCCCTGATAAAAGCAGCCAGGGGTATAATTTTGTTCAGTGATCCTCCAATTATTAATGTCACATGAGGTATAAAAGGGGAGATGTTTGCCCAATCCGTTGTCCTAGAGGATGTCTTTTACAAGGGTGAAATGGCAGAAAGATTCCCTTGAGATAATTAGGTTCTCCAGTTGTTCCTGGATACGGACTATATTGTGCTAATTGCATCAAGCCCCAGAACATTGTCAAGCCTTCTCCCTGAGGCCCATGATTATGCAGTAGTTTTGCCTAAGAATCCATAAGGAGAAGAAAAAAAGGAAGATGAGATGCAATTGGATGGCCAGACAATTGAATTAGTGTGTGTATGTGAGTATGTGAGACAAGAGATGTTATTTGACTATGAATCTGAGAATTCCATTCTCCAAGAAATCACAGTTGCCAGGGAGTTAAATGGCAGTTGAGAGATGCATTGTGGTTTTAAGTAGGCTGCAACATGTATTCTATGATGGCCCATTTCTTTGAGGAAATGCCCACTCAGAAAATTTCTCAAGCAATCAAAAAGCCTTTTTAAGGACTTACAATGTGCCAGGCACTGTACCAAGTGTTGGAGACTTAAGAGAAAAAGAAAAAGCAATTCTTGCCCTCAAGGAGCTTATATTCTTTTTTTTGGAGGGGGAAAGGCAGGGCAATTGGGGTTACATGACTTGTCCAAGGTCACACAGCTAGTACATGTGTCACGTTTCTGAGGCCGGATTTGAACTCAGGTCCTCCTGACACCAGGGCTGGTGCCGCCTAGCTGCCCCATGGAGCTTACATTCTAAAGTGGCAAAAAGGTGGACTAGTCCAGGGATAACAAAGCGCCAATGTGACTGGTCCATTGTTACCCACAAAATTTAAATCCACAGGAAAGGTGTCCATCCAAAGCAGGGCCCCCAGCATTTTGGGTAAAACCTCTGTGGAGGCTCCATGGAAGGACATGGAAAAGAATCATGTAGGATGGGAATGCTTTGCATTGATGGAAAGAATACTCACAGTAATGAGACCCCAAATCCCTTGAAGTCTTTTGTCTTGTATAGACCCTAAATATTTTTACTGTTTATTTCTCTCATCACACTTTGAGCCAAAGGCATAGGGAACTAAAGAATTAGAAACCAGTGTCAGGATTCAGAAAGCACCATCTTCAAACTCAGGCTTTATGGAGTTGGCCCCTTTCTCAACCTTTTCTTCCACAAATACTAACAGAGCCACATCTCCTTCTGTTGCAACAAAGAGATGTGGGAAATTCACAGAAAAAGGATTTTTATTCTTATTTTTTAAACCAAAAGTTACGGGCTGAGGTTAGGACTTTTTATTACACACAGAGAAAGAAATTAAATGTGAAGAAAAACTTATATTAGAATCACACTTATATTTTAGCTCAATCCTATTAAAAAGCTGTTAATGGAATTATTATTCTGATAATAAGCCATTATTAGTATTCTTTGTATTAATGACATTCTTTACAGCTAAAGATTAATTTGCTACGAAACTTAATTTCCAACTGTTAGTGTCCATTTCAACGAGATAGGAAAACAAGGATCAAGATTAACGCGCTATCAAAAACTTTCCTCTTCTTTCTTTTGCCAGACAGAAAGAATTTTTTCTTAACAAAGGAAATATACTTTTCCCCCTTCCCTTTTAATCAAATAATAATAAAAACAGTCTGTAAGCTTCTTCCCAAAACTGGAATTTGGCCTCTGGAAATAACAATTTGGTTAAACCAATTAAAATACAATTGCTTATTTCTTCATCTTGTATGAAGTTTATGTGTTTCCACTTAACCAGGTTTTTGTCATCTGTAGTCTTCATACTGAGCTTGACGTGTTCTTTTCTTCCTCCTTCATCCAAACTTCCATCTGATATTTACATGAAAGGCTTGAATGCTCTGCTCCAATTAGTTGTATTACAATGTGGAGTCATCTCAGTGCAGTGAGTTGAGCTAATGGTCAGGGGTAGGGCACCTGCAGCCTCGAGGCCACATGGGGCCTTCTAGGTCCTTTTGAGTGAGTCCAAGTTTTATGGCCTTTTGACTGAGTCCAAGTTTTACACAAATCCTTTCTTAAGGGGCTTTGTTCTGTGAAGTTTGGATTCAGTCAAAGTTCAGCACTTCAGGACCTAGAGGGCCACATGTGGTTCCCCACCACTGAAACCTTTCAGGACAACAATCCATCAGCCCATTGCTACAAGCTGAACCCTTGTGCAGGAATGCTTTTGCAGTTCATCATGAGCAGATTTGACTTCTCGACCCATTTCCTGGTGAAAATTTGCCTGTTTATTCCTATGGAGGACAATTCTTATTAAAATTCAATTTTATTTTATTTTTAATTCCCAATTCTCTCTCTCCCATCCATTGAGAAGGCAAGAAAAATAAAACCTATTCTAAATAGGCATAGGCATGCAACACAAATTTCTATATTAGCCATGTTCTAAGGGGGGGAAAGCAAGAAAAAAGTAATAGAAATCAGGAAGAACTGAGTTCAAATCCAGTCTTGATGTGGCTGGACCCAACAGTCTTTAAGTTTCTTTTCAATTTTGAAGCTATGATGCACTAAGGTTTTTCCAAATTGGCTTGCTTTGAGTTTCTTTTTCTTCCTCTCTTTTTTTAACTTCCCATAATTTTCTTCAGTTTTTAAATGATGCATGACATTGTTATTCCACTGGAAGGGTGTCAATCTTATTTAAAGGCTCTAGATCTATGATCTTAGCCAGTTCATTGACTAATTAGTGGTAGTGGATGCTGTCATCATGCTGAGGGTCTTCCCAGCATGGCAAATGTTTTTCTGCATCAGTATGAATAGATTTCAAATGAAGTGATTAATTTAAAAATCAATTAGTGTGTTGAGCAAATATTTGGCTCACAACAATCTTCACTGGAGAACAGCATGCCGTATAGGTCCTGCTGTCTTCAACAGAGTCGTTGCTAGGGTCAGACTTATTACAAAGAAGTTAACATAGTCAGTATGAAAGAAGGAAGGCAGAAGCAAGAAGATGGCAAATAACCACATCACCGCTTAAGATCATTCTTTAGAACCAAGATGTGCGGCTTTCTACCTGCAAAGATGACTGTACTGACCTGTTACAGGTATGTTGCTTGCTATCCATCTCCAGAAAGAGAACCTGTTGGATTGACAGTGCAGATCGAAGCATGTTTTCTTCCATTTCTTTCTTTTTCTTACTTTTTTTCTTGGAATATAGCTAATGTGGAAATTTGTGTTGTGGGTCTGTACATACATGTAATGGGTTTGATTTTTCTTGCGTTCTTGGTGGGTGAGGGTGGAGGGCAAGGGAGAGAATTTGGAACGGAAAGGAAAAGAAAATTGAATTAACAAAAAAATAAGGTATGTTCTTTGACTTGTACTTCCAGAAGTAAAGGGTTTGCATAGAGCCATCTACATTCTCTTGCCTAGTCCCTCTTGGAGCTTCTTCAAATGACTGGTCACCTATATATTCCCTATGTGTCACATGTACATGACCATAGAATTCTGGAGCTGGAATTGACCTCAAGAAGACATTCAGTCTAGTCCTCTGTCTACAGGTAGAGGAATGTTAGTAAGGAAAAATGCTTTTCTGTCTTCTTGAAAAGAGACATGCTACTTTTAAAGGAGCATTAATTGGGAGAAAGTTTAGCATAGCGGATAGAGTGTCAGACTTTGAATGAGGAAGACTCGATTTTCACATGTGGCCACTTACTGCATGTGTGATGCTGGGCAAGTCATTCAAACCCCTCTCAGCCTCAATTTCCTCATTTGTAGAATGAGGATAATTAACAGCACCTACCTCCCAGGGTTTTTGTACATAGGTAAATATATACAAAGTGAAAGCAAGATAATTTCAGGAGGGTAGGTGAACACTAACAACTGGGTTTGGAGCAAGGGGAGGAGAAGAGAAAAAGAGATCAGGAAAAGTCTGATGTAGGAGACAGCTTGTGTTTTGAAAAAAAGCTAGAGATTTCAAGAGTTAGAGCTAAGGTAGAAGAGCATTACAGTCATGGGACACAGCCTGTGCCAAGGCGTGGAGGTGGGAAATGAATTGTAGTATGTGGGAATAGAAAGCAGGAGGGGGTTGGTCAGAGTGTGGGGTGTAGGAAGGGAGATAATGTGAAATCAGTCTGGGTTTATGAGCAGTAGGAAATATGTACCTTTGACCTGCCCCTGCATATAGTTGGAGTTTAATAAATGTGTATTGAATTGAATATTGATCTATGGTCTGTAAACGTTCTTGCTCAGGAAAATGCATGAATATTTATTTTCATATTGAAAATTGTCACAATTCTGAAAAGATTTTGTATGTATGTGATAATCTCTAAACATTTCTGAAGAGGCAAGGGGTGGGGAATGGAAGGTAGTTTGTGACTTGGTTTGTGCCTGTGGGATGACGGAGAATTTGGCCGTGTTAAGAGGACACAAGCAGGTGTACAAGTTTCTTTTTCTTCTTGCCCTATCTAATGATAATTACTCGAATAGCTAGTGGCTAGACCTGATTGCCAAGAGTGATAAACATGACTGGGGCAGTTCTGGGGAAAGGAAATGGGTGAGCGTATAATATAGCAATTCACCTGGAACACCCAGTAACCTGCTAGCAATATTCCCAGGCTGCCTGCCAATTGTGTTGGCCTTTTGTGACTCTACCCACATCTCTTAGTGGCCAATCTAGGGACCCTCACAATGTTTGCACTCTTCTTTTTTCCCCTCCAGTCTCTCAATTACTTATTCTCTCAGAGACTTGCTGTTTCTCTTCCTCAAGAGGGGACTACATCAAAGCAAACATCGAATGGTTGTATTCTCTCAGATTATAATTTAAATTCATTATATCGTGTGAGTGCTTCACAGATCCCAGAGCCACGTAACTGAACTAACCACAGGCACAGACTCTCTCCCACTCCCTACCACTCCACTCCACTCCACTCATTCTTCTTGTTGTTCAGTCATATCTGACTCTTTGTGACCCTGTGGACCATACTGTCCATGAGGTTTTATTGGCAAAGATGCTGGAGTGGTTTGCCATTTTCTTCTCTAGTAGATTAGGCAAACAGAGGTTAAGTGACTTGCCCAGGGTCCCACAGCTAGTAAGCATCTGAGGTCAAATTTGAACCCAGGTCTTCCTGACTCCAGACCCAGTGCTTTATTCACTGAGCCATATAGCTGCCTCCCACTCCACTCATTTTCAGCTACAGCCATGCACTGAGCAGGGTTGTAGAATTACATCTGAGAAATCCAGATGCCAGCCAACTGCCTTCTCACAGAGGCAGCTAGAAAGACCAGCTAGCAAGAGGCAAAGTTAGTTAAGTAAATTGTTGGTGAAACATCCTTTTTCATGTGCCATTAATGAGCAATTTTCCAGGCATAGATGATGCAGGGATTCCAGAGGCAAATGGGAAGGGAAATGGTTTCCAATCTGTACCAGGAGATCTAGACCTGAGTGGGAGAGCAATCCCCACTAGCTAGATTGAGGTAGTCCAGAGGTGGGGAACAGTACCAGTAGAATTCTGAAAGTTTGAGGTTAAGCAGCTCTGACTGGAGCAGAAATCCAGTTATCCAAAAGGTAGGGGGTGACGCCCAGATGGCCAACCCTGAGCTACTATTCTGGCTCAGAGTACATTGCTTTATACTGGGCATAGGGCTTTAGGAAATAGCAAAGTGTGTAAATCCTTTATTTTGACTGGCTGGTTGAACAGGACCGAGCAAAAAGAAAGATGGGAAGAGAACAATAATTAGGTTCTTACTTAGGTTCTCACACAGCTTGGGTTTGAAGCCTGCCAATGTAATATTTGTTCTCATGTTTCCTCAGGGCTATGATTGTACACATGGTTGTTTTTCTCCTGCCTGACTATCTTTGCCCATGTTTCCTAGACTGTATGAATGTATAGAAATTAGAAAAGGATGCTCTGTTTCTCTAACATCTTCAAACTTTGGCCCTTTGATCAGCCATCTCTAGTGATTTGGCACAGATCAGAGTTGTAGCACATGCTGTCATCTTTCAATAAAGCCAGAGCAAACATGCTCATAGAGTTTGCCATAATAAGATGCGCGCGCACACACACACACACACACACACACACACACACACACTTACACACGCTCGCACACAGAGAAATAAGACAGAGCAATTAATTCTTTTCCTAAGGGGAAAAGAAAAGAAGGTTACTGGAAAGTAGATGGCTTTGACATCAAGTTTTATCCAGTGCCCTGAGAATTCAGGCTCCATCTCCCATGGCTTGTGGAGATAGAGGAATGTGACAGGTCTTCAAACACTGACTTTTCCCTGATAATGAGTGCAGCTCACATACATATGCAGTGGGCCTGGTGGTCTCATTCTCTTTGATCTTTCTCTCCATTAATTTCTCTGTGTATTCTGTCTTCTACTCACCCACAGTGCCTGTGTTGGTTTTTCCCAGCATGCACCATGCCTTTACTGTGAAATTTGTTTGATTTTCACACTATTCCTCTGAGGCAGAAAGGATAAGGTTCATTATCTCCGTTTATAGATGAGGTGGTTATTACTCACAAAGGTCAGACCTGCCAAGGGTCATAAAGTTAGTGACAGAGCTAGAACTAATCCCTGGCTTGGTGACCTTCTAATGTGTTGGTGGGTTTTCCCCATTATGACCCACTGATCTGGTCCCAAAGATAATGAAAACTATTCCTTTTGGTTTATTATGATCCTGGCTACTAGTGTGATGAAGTTTACTTACCTATCCTATTGATTCATGGTATACATGAGTGGAAGGAGCATTAATTTTAGAGCAAGAATAGTAGCCTCCAGTCCTACCTTTGCTCCTTATCATCTGTATGACCTTGGGACAATAACTTTGTCTCTCAGGACCTCGATTTCTTCATCAGCAAAATAAGGGAGTAAGACTTGATCTCTCAGATTCCTTCCAGACCTCACTTCATGAGCTGATCAGATGAGATGTGTGAAAAGCTCTTCGTAAGCCATGATTCTTTTTCTACAAGTAATTGGGATAATGACATGCTTACAAGTAATAAAACACTAAATAAATACAAACAATTTTGATTTACTTTGATAGACTCATGATTCCATGGATGCCAGTATTTTTCCACCTGTGCAGATCATTCATACCTTTTCACTTCATTTCCTATAGAAATTTAAACAATATATATTGTCATCCTTGACTCCTCACTTTCATCAACCATCCATCCATCCATCCATCCATCCATCCAAGTCTTATCATTTCTACCTACATAAGATATCTCACATCCATCCCCTTCTTTCTACTCACACAGCCACTACCCTAGTTTAGGGCCTCACCACCTCTTGCATGGATAATTACAGTAGCATCCTAATTGGTTTCACTGCCTCAAGTCTCTACCGTCTCTAATCTATCCTTCACACAGCTTTCAAAGTGATTTTCCTAAAACATAGGTCTGACCATTTCACCCCCCAAGTCAATAAATTCTAGTGTCTCTTGATTACTTCTTGCGTCAAATCCTCTGTTTAGGATAGGACTATATCATATTGGGATAATGATAACTGTAAACAGAGAAGACAGAGATGCTCGTATCTCAATATACTTCTGTTTTCTCCACACAGGAGATTGAGTTTTTCACTGGAAATGAGAGAATAAAAATGGCTAACAGGGAGTTGATTTATTGAGTAGATCCTCTCTGGCAGACACAATTGGCAACATGGACATAAATCATGCAAGATACAAAGATATGAATGGGTTGTAATCTGTACCCTTGAAAGGAATACTCATCCAGGAGATCAGAGTTCCATTGAACTTGGTAAGGTTCAGATGCTACTCTTGACTTCATCTTTTTAAATGACACTGCATTTACTCATTCTGAATATTGGATAATAAGGTTTTAGATTTTAAATGTGGTGGTGTGGCTGTAAACATGAATAAGAACGCATCAGTCTACATTAGTGGGGAAATCCATTCTGCTTTGTGTCTATTTGTGGTCCTGCTTTTGTGTATACATATGTTTAGTGTGATCTGGCTTCACTGGGCTTCACATGAAGACATCTATAAGTTTTCTTTGCCCTGCATTGCTTCTCATGGTTGGATGCCATAATATACATAATCTTTGGAGTTCAGGTCCCAGCTGTGGCATTTACCTGCCATTACATAGCTACAATAAGTTTGGGAAGGCCTTTCAGCATCGCTGTTTCTTCATATGCAAAATGGAAGATAACCCTGCTTTTTCTACCTACCTGGCAAAGTTCCCATGTTGTGCTAATGAAATAATGCATTTGAAAGTACTTTATAATCATAAACCTGTCATTGTTATTTTCTATCTCTAGCCTATCTCTTCCATTTTAACAGATTACTTTTTAAATAGTCAGAAATTCCCTTCAAGGACTCACTGATGACATTCTCTTATTTCTTCTCCTGTCACGAATGCCCTAAAAGAATTGCGCACTCAGCAACCAATAGATTAGAAACATGCAATATAGAATTTCAGAGTTGGTCCTTTGGAAACTCTCTAGACTGTGAGCAAAATGGAGGAGAGATCCCATGGTTGTGTACTAAGTAACTGCCAAAGAGCCTGTGTTGAAAAAAAAACCAGCCAGAAAATTTCTTCCCTTCCCTGCTTCCCCTTGATAAGTGATGGGATATGAGACATCTCTGTTAAGCTTCCCATCCATTTGCATGACAAATACTTCATGGGACAAGTTCTGCCCAGTGCTCATCACTAACTCATTGTCACTTTGATTGGGTGTCTTTTTTTGACATGAATGGGCTCCAGTGCCATTTATAATGGAGTGAACACTCTACTGGGCTAGAGAGCCAAGTCATAAATTTCTCATACTCTGTGGCTCAGAGCTTCCTCAAGGAAGTATACCTTCTCTTTCTCAGCAGCTGGCCAATAGAACTTGATATTCTTCAGGAGGGCATTTTTCTTGCTAATTCTTTTTTTATAGTATAAATCACATAAGTGCAGTTTAAGTCTCTGTGTTCCTCTGAGTTACATCCACATTAAATATTTCCACTTACTGGCTGAAACTGAAGTTGAGAGGTTGAAATCACCTTTGGAATGTGGCACTGTGGATTGGATTAGTATTTTAGCTACTATAGGTGTGGGGGAGGTGATGATGTTAATACATGATTCCAGAAATCAAGAAACGTGTGTGATCTTAGGCAAGTTACTTAACCTTGTGTAAAAGATGAGGTAGCCAGGCAGTGAAGTGGGCAGAGCTCTAAACTTGGAGTGAAGAGAACCTGAGTTTGAATCTTCCCTCAGACAAGGGTGAGAATAAGAGTTCTAGAAAGTCATATGAAGAAGGAAAATGGCTGGTTCCGAACTGTGTCATCTCATAAATCGTATAGTAACAGAGGAAGGTAAAACCAGCTTAAGGAAAGTGTGGCAAGATATCTGACCAAGCAAGGGAATTCAAAGGTGAAACTGGAAGGAGGACTACAGATGGAAGAGAAATAGAAAAGATTTGCAAAATCTATTTTTACCTGCTATTTCCTCCATCAAGGATAGTGGAAATGTCACACTTATACCCTAATATCATAGCCCCAAGGTGCCTCTAGAGGAAGTAGAAACGACACTAACGAGAAAGAAGATGGGAAAAGCAGACAGATTGATAAAAATAACACCATACATTTATTAAGTGCCTACTGTGTGCCAGATACTGGCCTAAGTGCTGGGGATATGAAGTAAGGTAAAAGAAAGTATCCCCACTTTCAAGGAGTTCACACTCTAGTGGGGGAGACAATGTGCAAACAACTATGTACTAATAATAAATAACAAAAGGGTAAATTGTAGATAATCCCAGAGGGAAGGCACTAACATTAAAAAGAACTGGGAGAGGCTTTTTGTAGAAGGTGGGATTAGGCTTGAAAGAAGCCATGAGGGGCAGCTAGATGGTTCAGTGAGTACAGCACCGGCCCTGGAGTCAGGAGGACCTGAGTTCAAATCCAGCCTCAGACACTTGACACATTTACTAGCTGTGTGACCCTGGGCAAGTCACTTAACCCCAATTGCCCTGCCAAAAAAAAGAAAGAAGCCATGAGGTAGACACAAGGAAGAAGAGAATTCTAATGGTGGGCAGCCATTGAAAATGGCCAGAGCAGAATGATGGAGTGTCTTGTAAGGGAAATAGCCAAGAGGATGATGTCACTGGATCCCAGAGTATGTGGTGGGGAGTAAGGTATAAGAAGACTAGAAATGTAGGAAGGGACTAGGTTTTAAAAGGCTTGAAAAGCTAGGGGATTTTAAATTTCATCTTGAAGGTCACTGGAGCCACTGGAGTTTATTAAATAGGAAGTGACATGGTTAGAACTGTGTTTTAGGAAGATCACTTGGCTAGATGAATGGAGGATAGATTGAAATGAAGAGACAAACTAGCAGGCTATTTCAGTAGTCCAAATATGAGGTGATGAGGCTCTGTAGTGGAGCGAGGGAAGTATCAGAAGAGAGAAGAGAACATATACAGGAGATGTTACGAAAGTAGAAGTAGCACCTGATCACGGGTATGCTGGTAAATGTTTAACAACTGGCTCTTCACAATTAAATTTCATTATTAGCCTTTTCTCCATCACTTTCTTAAGTCTAGACAGTCAATACAATAATCGATCAAGACATGACTTTGCTGATTTCCAAGGTGTAAATACTCACACTGAAAATTTAACGATTGGATCTGGAGCTAGTGTGTCCTGGAACTAGCATACTCTTGCATGTCGGGGAGCAACAGTGAGGAATTGAGGATGATAGCTGGGTTGCAAGCCTGGGTGATTGGGAGGGCAGTGGTGCCGTTGGCAAAAACAAGGATGTTAGGAAGAGGAGAGGGTTTTGGAGAAAAGATAATGAACTCAGTATGGGACCCACTAAATTTAAGGTCTTCGGAAACCAGTTGGAGATGTGAAACTGGAGGTTAGGAGAGAGGTTGGTGACAGATAGTATATTTGAGAATCATTTGCTTACAGATGATAGTTGAATCCATGGGAGGTGATGAGGTCACCAAGTGAGAGTGTAGAGGAAGAGGAGAAGAATGGTCAGGGCAGAGCCTTGGGAGATAGCCCTAGTTAGTGGGTGGAACCTGCATAAGGATCCAGCAAAGCAGAATGAGAAAAAGACATCAGAGAGATAAAAGAATTTCTCTATATGGAGGAGATCTGGAGGTGATATAATTGTGAGGGCACTGAGAGACAGACATACAAGGTGTCCCCAAAATCTCTGCATTTTTAAGCTTTAATAGGTTAGAGATGCAGCTTAAAACTGAAGAGATTTTTGGGGACGCCACCCTGTATACAGGTATAAGTTAGGTGGATTTTTGTTATTCTTTCTTAGAGTTTAGTTTCCCAGGATCCATGGCCATAACAGTCTCTATTTCCCAGGCTCATGACTTGGAAACATCTCCACCATGCTTTCACAGAATTATATAATGATAAATAATATAAATATTTGTGCTGAAATTGTAACTATCCATTGCGACCGTGCAGTGAGTTATAAAAGTGTGATAATGTAAACTTGTGAGGCTATTGCTGGCAATGCGCCTTCTTTGTCTGTTGCCCTATAAAGCATGTGGGCACTGGTCAGTGAATGGGGAACCCTTAGGGTTGAATGCACAAGCTAGAATACTGTGTGTACCTTGATTGGCCCCCATCAAGGCTTGGGGGAATCTGTGTTTGCCTCAACTGGCCCCCATTGAATCTTGAAGGGATTAAGGGGAATGAACAAGCTGTGCTTGTCTCGATTGACCCCATCAAGATGTAGGGGTAGTTACCCTCCCCCTTCTCACAGGCCCCTTGCACGAAGGGTAATTAGGGAAGGCTGTAGGAGTTGCTGCCCCCATTATCAGCAGCCCTCTTGAGAAGATTAGACTAGAATACAGTAAGACTGTTAACCCCTCCGAAGCTGTCTTCTTGTCCTTCTCGTATGACCAGATCGAATGAACCTGTGCTATCAGCCCTCCTGCATGCTAGTGTTTGCCTGTCTTATACCAGGGTATCTGAAAGAGAAGGCAAAAATTAAAGACATAGAAACAATCTCAGATCTTGTTAAAACCAAAAAAGGTGACCAAGACAATATCAATAACTAGTGACCTATATGCCTACTCTCCTATCAATAAAAAAATCTTTATGAAGGCCACTATGCAGGAATCAAGGGCGTTCTTGATGAGGCTATTCAGAGAAAACAAGCAGGCTTTTGCAAGCAATATTCAACAACAGATCTCACATCTTTACCATCTCACGATTTATTAAAAGATGTAGAGAATATAAAATCCCATTGTGGTTATTCGTTGTTTACAAAAGAGCATTTCACTTGATACAACCAACCGCCTGCCTTATAAGCTCTTTTACAGCAAAATTTCTCCCATCTGTACATCAGGTTTATTTAGAATTCCTTGGAAGGTACAGTGACAGAAATAACCTGTGATAATAACCCCTGTGACCCTGTGAACATCAGGCAAGGCATAAATCAGGGAGGTGTCCGCTGTGATGAGGAGCTCCAGCACAGAGTCTAGGTCATGGAGGGATTCTCTGTGGATGGGGGGAGATGTCCAGATGTTCTTATTTATGGATGAAGTTGTACCGATTGCATCAGGCCCCAGGACTTTGTAGAGCCTCATGGAAGAGATCTGTAATCACTTAAAGAAGTTTGGCTTGTCCACCCACACAGGAAAGACCAAGTGGATGAAGACTGTCCATTGTCCAGATTTCAACATGCGTTTGGATGGACATTCTATAGAGCTTGTCCAGCACTAGATCTGTCTGGGGCAGACAGCACAGATGGACAAGAAACTGGGCCCAGACTTGAAAAGAAAGAAGAGAGTGGGCTGAATCACTTTGGGGAAATTGAAAAGCTTATACTAACCCTAAGCCTCCTAATCAGACTGATGATGCTGAAGTAGGGTGAGTCTGAAAAAGTTCTTTCAGTGGGAGAATAACTGTCCTTGATTACAGGATTTAGGGCTGGAAAAGACCTTAAAAGTTATTCAATCCAGTCCTCTCTTTTTAAACATGAGGAAACTGAGGCCCAGGGAGAGGAAGGGACTTGGCCAAGGTCACACAGGAAATAAATAGCAGAATTAGGATTTAAACCTAGGTCTTATGACTGTAATACATCATGCTGCATGCCCTTTATTCTTCTCCATTAATTTACCATGAGTGAAAAGGTAGTTTGTGGTTTAGTGAAGCCACAGGAAACATTATATATTTGTTATCAGACTCTGTCATTGTGTACTCCTTTAAAGCCACCACTTTTTTGTTTGTTTGTTTAGACATTTCAGTTGTCTTTGATTCTCCATGACTCCATTTGGGGTTTTCTTGGCAAAGATACTGGAGTGGTTTACCATTTCCTTTTGCAGCTCATTTTACAGATAAGGAAACTGAGGCAAACAGGGTGAAGTGACTTGTCCAAGGTCACACTGCTAGTAAGTATCTGAGGTTGGATTTGAACTCACGAAGATGAGTCTTCAGGCTCTGCACTCTATCCACGGGGCTGCTTAGCTTCCCTAAAGCCATCTCAGCTAACTCTAATGCTCTGCTGATCAGTACTTAATTGTATAGCCCTTGGCATTTCCACATTTAGCCTACACCTTAGGATTTTTCACATGCTCTAGTTAATTTGCAATTGATCTCACTTGGCTTCAAGGCCATATACCGTATTTCCCCAGCTGGATTTAAGCTTATTGAAGACAGTCTCCTGTTTATTTTTGAATCGTCCTTCCTTCCCTCTCCCCCTCCACAGTCGCTAAAAGAGCCTAATGTAGCACTCTGTAAATGAGTGATCTCTAACATTTTGAAAGTGTCCAAATACCCCTGTGGTAAATGGAGATACGCGGGGCTGTTACAAAGCAGTGTTGGACATCAGTCCTCTGAATACTCAGTAAATGTTTAGCAGCTGATTAGTGCATAGAATGCTGCATGATGGAAATGATTCTCAGCCATAGCTAAGGATTCACAGCTGTACCTGTGACTGGACCAGCCTGGCAGAGCTCAATTTGACTTCAGATCTTTGAACTCTTTTTGCAGGAGTGCTAATCTTTTACTTGGTTGTCTGAATTTCATGATGAAATTCACTAGAAAGGGGGAAGGAAGCTGTTCTCTCTCTTGGAAAGTTGCTTCTTGAGAGTAGAGATAGGAGGGACCTCTGAAACACACTATCGGAAGGACCTTCACAAGTTAAGAGTCTGAGGCTGCCTTCCTTAATGATATGACCAGGCCAGTCTGGTACCACAATTCCTTCTCTTTGCCCACAGACAAATACAGATCAAAAGATTCCCCTACCCATGGGTGTCCCAGGAATATGTAAACAGGACAAACCATCAGAGAACCAAGCGCAACTGCTTGGAATGCCAAGCAAACAGAGTAACACAGATGGGAAAGAACGAACGGAACGTCAAGCCTGAGACAACTATGAGTGAATGAAGTTCTGTAATTATGCAGGCTTGCTCTAGCCTCACATTTGGAATTTTCTCAGCAGTCAAGGTCTTCAAGAACTTGCCTGAGTTGCCATCAGGACAAGTAGCTCAGATCAAGGGATCACCAGCATCAGGGGGACCTGTGCTGCTGCCTTTTATGAGTTGCTTGTTAATTGCTTTCCATTAACAGTGGATGAAAACGACCTAAGCTTATGCCCTCTTCGTTGTTCCCTGAAAGGTCTGTGGATCCATATTCTCAGTTTATATTGGTGTTGCCAGCTCCTGTCGGTGATAGCAGGGTGAGTGTTCTTTTGGTGACTATAAATGGTTTTATTACCCTTACGGTGCCTGTGCCCCTCCCTTTTCAAGAGAAATGAATCTCTTGGAAAAAAGGGTTGTTGCAAAGGCTGCCTTAAAATCTTGGGGCCACAGACTGAGGTTATTTCAAACTCTGAGACAAATGAAATTAATGAACTTTTCTAACTTGTTCACACTTGCCTCAGAAATTTCTCAGTGCTTCCTTTGCTGTGATTTAAAGTAATTGTAGAGAGTAACACTAGATAGTTTCTTACTGGTGGCAATTAGAGATTTAATGTAACTTGGATTCATTAACTTGTGCAGGCTTCTTCAAAATCACCTTGCTGAGGCCTGCAGTGTGCCCTAATGATCCATGAAGCCTGCATACCCATCGTCTTAAAATCCCACAGTGAGCTTTTCCAACAGGTTATGCTATAAAAAGCCATGACTGTTGTAGTTTGTCATGCTTCTTGTTTTTTTCAAAGTTACTTAATTTTTGAGTAGGTAGTAGAATGGAATTGATCGACAGGAACATGGCGCACTGAAGGACACTGAGTCAGAAATTCAAAGACCCCAAGTTCAAATCTTAGATCTGCCACTTTCATGTCATGTGACCTTGGGCAAGGCTCTTCCCATTTCAAGGCCTCGGTTTCATGCTCCATGGGCCTGATGGCCTCTTATATTCCCTTTCAGCTTGAAATTCCTGATCCTATGACAGCCAGGGACCTGCAGGTGGCTGTATTGTGAAAAAAGGAAATCTAGCCATTTAGGTTCAAAGATTCCTAATTTGCTGCTGTTGCTAAGCCTTCTTCCTAAGCAGACATGGGCCTTGGGGTAGGGGGAGTAAGACTTGAACAGCTAAAATCTTTTGTAAGCCCTCAGACCTTCCTGCATCCAAAGGAGGCTGACCACTGCTAACACAAAGCCAAGAAGCTATATTGTTAGAGGCTGGATTGGATTTTTGTACTGGTATTTGAGATGTACTGCAATAAAATCTGTCATGGGGTGCACATTGCATGCTTTAGCCTAGGCAAAAAGGCAATAAACTTCATGGCTGGTTTGCTGTTGCCTGCTAGACTTGGCAATTAGCTGCACTCTGATGCCTGAGGAATTGTGTGTAGGTTATCTCAGAGTAACATTCTGCTGACTTCTTTCACAGGTGAAAAATTGGAGGGGGGCGGGTAATAGACCTATTTGAGTAGGAAAGGTTACTCCTATACGGGCATAACAATGCCATTGTCTAAAGTTCCTGATCTGTAAACACAGAGATCCTGACCTTTCCCATCTTCAAGCTCAGATCTCCTATTTTAGGGAGAGTGGGGATTGGGGGTCTGTTTAGAGGAACAACACACAATAGTGGTAAAAGTGCTGGCTTTGACATCAGAAGACCTGGGTTTGAATTGTAGCTTTTCTACTTTCCGCATGTGTGACCTTGGGCAAGCCACTTCAGCTCCTCAGGCCTTAGTCTTCTCCTCTGTATGGTGAGGGGCTTGGATCTGATGCCTTTTTAAGGCCCCCTCTAGCTCTAATACTCTAATCTTGTGAAATAAAATTTCTCACCGTTCCAAGTTTTCCCAGATAGTTTGCTATTAGTGAATGTTTTCCTATCTCATCTGTCACTTTTTTGAGACTAGGTTCTAGACTTTTTCCCCCCAGAAACCTTCTTGAAACAAGCAAACCACTCCAAATTTCCTCAGCCCTTCTGAATGCCGTATGTTCTGTTTTTGTTTGTTTCTTAGGTACATAGATTCCTATCTGGGAGGCTTTATAAAGCTAGAGGATATCTACCTTAATGTGCTTCCCTTTACAGATAAAAAACAGACCCAGAGAGGTTATGGGCCTTGCCCAACATTGTGACAGGTGTGATTTGAAGCCAACTCCTCCTCTAACTACAAGGCCAATGTTTTCCATTGTGTCATGTGCTAAGGTTGTATGTGTATGAATATGTGAAGGCCTTCTTCCTAGCTAGGTTGTAACTTTATTGAGGACAGTGATACATCTTCCTCCTCTCTTCCTTTTTTTTGATGAGGCTCCATAGTATCCACACTATACTAGGATAGAGCACATAGCTTGTCTATTTCCCAATGGGTGACTAAATATTGAATTTTCATGCTACCTGCACCAGCATTTCTAAGCAGGCACAGTAAATAGCAAATGCAGAAATGACCAGATCACAAAATTCGCATCTGTCCTTTGGCATTTTCTATCCCCTGTTTATTTCCCTTCAGCTTTCTGCCTTCTGTTTGGGGCTCAGATGAAATGCTTTTCCCTGGGTGATTTCTAGGAGGCATTCTGAGGTTTGATGTCTTTTCACACAGAATACTAATTAGAGCCAAAGAAAAATACTTTCTGTTTTTCTCCAATATTAATAGGACAGTGTGTTTACAGGGTCATAAAGGCTTTATTCATTCTTGTTCATTGTTTAATTCCGTAAATTTTTCAAGAAACTACATGCTGATTGCTAAAACAAGACTCTCCTCTGAAGAAAAGCTTAAGGCAAAATCTGCATGCGGGCACAGAGTGATAAAAAGTGAAATATTCAAAAAAGGGGTTTGTTGGTTTGGTCTATGATACAAATACTTGGCTTGATTTTTCCACCCACCAAAATGATCGGTTGTTTTGTATTTGTATGGACATGTTAGGAAAAGTGACGAGAGGGAAAGGATCAGCACATGGAGTTTCCTAGTTCTACTTTTCCCTCTACCCCAAGTCTCCTGGTTTTTTCTGGGCTCTCCAGTTGGCATCACTTCTGCCATCACCAGGCTAGGCCTCTTTTGACACTGTGATCTCATTAACTACTCTGCAGATCCCTTCTCTCCTTAGTTCAAACAAGACAAGGTTGGAATTTCTCAAAGGGAATTTTTAAAATATAGAAATGATGAACTCAACCTCGGGATAAAGTGTAATTAACAAGGGATGGAAATATATAAAGACCTCTGTTTGGCATTTAAAGCCCTTTTAAAACCAGTTTCTTCCTACCCCTCCAGTCTTCTTAAACTTTAGTCCCCTCCCAATACCCAATATCTAGTGACCTTGGCCTTCTTGATGCTCCTCATAAACAACACTCCATCTCTAATCTGGATGCCTTTGCACCTATTGACCCCTATACCCAGAATACTCTTTCCTTTTCCTTCTGCCTCTTGGTTCTTTGGCTTCCTTAAACATGCAGCTCAAGTAACATCTGCTATAAGAATTCTTTTTCAATTCTTCTTGCTACTAGTGTCTTCCCTCAGAGATTACATTCCGATTCTTCTGTATACGTTTTTGTACGCACTTTAGAGTTTACAAGTTGTCTCTTTCATTAGAATGTAGGCTCCTTGAGGGCAGGTACTATTTTACCTTTTCTTTGTATCCCCAGTGCTTAGTGTGGTGCCTGGCACATAGTAAGTGCTCAATAAATGCTTGTGGACTGATTCTTGATGGACTTCAGGGACAGAGGCAGAGATGGGAAATGGAGTATCACGTGAGCAACAACGAGAAAGTAAATTTTGCTGGATCATAGAGTACAGGAATTGGAGTCATGTATAATAAAGTTGGAATGATAGATTGAGTCTAGGTTGCCAAGGTAAACAGAGGAACTTACATTTGATCCTAGAAGCAGTAAGGAGCCATAAGAATTTAAGTGGGGGAATGACAGGATTAGACCTGTGCTTAAGGAAAACCCCTTCAACAGCTACATGGAGGATGAAATGAAGAGGGTAGACATTTGAGGCAGGGAAATTATTTAGGAAGTTATTGGAGTAGTCCAGGCAAGAGGTGATGGCTGAACTAGAGTGATGTCCCTTTGAGTAGAGAGGAGGGATATACAAAAGATCTTGTCCAGATCTTATGTTTCTATTCCCCATAAAACAATGAGATTTAACAACTGATTCAAGATACAGAGAGAACATAAGGAGCCATCAATGTCACATCTAAATGACTGGGAGGATGGTGTTACCCTCAACAATAATAGAGAGGTTGAGAAGAGTTTTGGGGGAAAATAATAGGATTCTGCTTTGGACTTGTTTTGACATGTCTACAGGCCATATGATCTGAAATATCTGACAGGCAGTTTGTGATATTTTATTAGGGCTTAGGAAGGAGACTAGAGCTAGATATGTGGATCTGGGCAGCCAGATCTAGGTTATGAAGGGCTTTTGGTGCTAAACATTTGAATATGCTGTAGGCAATGGAGAGCCCCTGGAGATTCTTGAGGGGAGTAACAGGAAGACTGCTTTGTCAGCTGTGCTGAAGATAGATTGGACAGAAAATAGTCTGGAGATGGGGGGAGGGTGCGGGGGGGGCCCTAATTAGGAGACTCCTACAGTAGCCCAAAAGAGAAGTTATAAGGACCTGAATTTGACTGGTGGCCATGTAGGTGGAGAGAAGGGGATGTAGCTAACATATGGTTTGGAGGCAGACTTGACAAGGCTTGGCAATACTTGAAGGGTGAGAAAGGGTGAGGAGTTGAGAATGACTCCTAGGTTGCATACTCAGGTGACTAGAAGAATTATGACCCCTTTGACAAAAGCAGAAAGGTTAGGAGGTGGGATGGATTTAGGGGAAACATAACTTCCAGCTGGGGCATGTTGAGTCTTCCATGTTTTGGGGACATCCAGGTGAAGTCCAATCAGCAGATGGAGTACAGTTAGGGCTCAGGACAGAGAGATGAGGGCTGCATATGAGAGTTGAACCCAGTGGAATTGATGAGATCATTGAGAGAAGATAGAGGAGAATTGAGGGCCTAGAGCTAATTTCTCATCGTCCCTTGTCAGACCACCTACATTCCAGCCAAACTGGTTACCTTACTGCTTCCACTATAAAGCATTGCATCTCCCCCATCTCCATGCCATTGTCAAGTGTCAATCATACCTAAAATGATTTCTCTCCTTTGATCCCTTCAGGGTTCCGGTGCTAACCCTAACCTAAGGCTCTCTTTTATCCCCCAGTAGATAGTGTTCCCCATCTGCCAAATTACTTCATAGGCATATCATATATATTTTGTATTTATTTATCTATCTACATGTTGTTTTCCCCGATAGAATGTAAGCTCCTTGAGGGCAGGGATGGCTTCATTTTTATTTTTTTCTCCAGAATCTAGCCCAGTGCCTGGAAGCTAGGTGGTGAAGTGGATAGAGGGTCGGCTCTGGAGTCAGAAAGACCTGAGTTCAAATCTGGCCTCAGACACTTACTAGCTGTGTGACCCTGGGCAAGTCACTTAACCCTGTTTGCCTCAGTTTCCTCATCTATAAAATGAGCTGGAGAAGGAAATGGCAAACCATTCTAGTATCTTTGCCGAGAAATCCCTAAATGTTGTCACAAAGAGTCAGATACAACTGAAATGTCTCAACAACAAAAAACAACAACAGGCAGTGTAGGTGAGTACTGGACTTGAAGCTAGAGAGACCTGAATTTAAATCCTGCCTTAGACACTTAATAGTTGTATGACCCTGCAATAATTATTTAACCTCCTTTTTCCCCAATTTACTTATCTATAAAAGAAGGATAGTAATAGCTCCTACATCACGAGGTTATTTTAAGGATCAAATGAGCTAATATATATAAAATGACTTGCAAAAAAGCATTTTATAAATGTTAACTATTATTATTAGCTATTATCATTAGGGTGAAAGAGTCCATTGATTAGTCAAAGAAGATGTGAGTGGGTAGCAACCAAAATGAGATGAAATTCAGAGTATATCTCTTATATTTTATATACCTTTTAATATGATTTTGCACTACCGTGGAGTCCATCTGATCTTTTTTAAGCTTTGAGGAGATTGAGTTTAAAACAAGATTACTAACTGAACTCTTTGATCTTCTAGAAGTGAAAACAAGTGTCTGAGAATTACTACTCATAATAAAAGCCATTAATAACCTATTTAATTCCAACACTAAAATAACTGTTAATTGCACAAGCCTTAATAGTGGTTAATCAACCTGGCAGAGGAAAATCGAGGTATACTTTAGTAATAAACCAGTCATGTGAAGTAAATCAAGGATGAACATCAGACTCCAGTTAATTTATTGAAAGTAGGATGTGATTTTCAAATGATTTTTACACCTTCTATATTTCACTATGCTCCCAAGGAGACACACAGCTTCCCTGGGGAAACCCTGGGCCCTGTTTGTGCTTTGCTCCAAGTTCCAGCCACTAACTCGAAGACAGTTAGGCCCAAGGGGCTAGCACAGAATCGGGCATTTCCAGACAAAATGGTGGGGCCTCTTCCCATGGGGGAAGATGAATATGCCTGTTTAAAAATTAGCCAGGCTTGTTTGGTTGCCTTAAAGTGTTACCAAGAGGCATCTTAAACAAGGTAAAATTTGTCATCTTGCTTGGACTACAACCAAGAAGAACTAATTAGCAGGAAACACTTTCCCCCTGCTGGCTGCAAAATTAGTCTTGAGGTCAAAATAAATGATAATGAGAAAGTAGGGTTATTAAGTCTGAAGCAGAGTTTCCAGAGGATAAATGTAAAAGGTCATTGAATAGAGTATTATTAGTGAGATGCTTTCAGGCTCATAGGTTTAGATTGGCTTAATAGAACTGACTGCATTTTTTTTTAAAAATAAATTTGCATTATATACTTTGCTTTCATCTCCCCTGAATTGTTAAATGAACAAAGATAAGTTCCCAGGAATTTTTAATCTTAGAGTTGAATTCAAAAAATTTGGGTATCTTAATTTTTCAAAAGCTGACTATGCTGTTCCTCATAAGAAAACAAAAACATTCTCTTCTTGGATAAATATCCTTTAGCATTTAGGGGGGAGGGGTGGTCCAGACATGATTTCGTTGGTATGAATAATTCCCAAAATGAAAATTCCTTTCATTGAGGTAGGTGGGCAGCTGTTTGGCAATATAGGTTGTAGTTGCCTGGGGATGCTGAGAGATTTCAGTGACTTGTCCAAGGTCATACACACAGAAGCTGAAGTTATTTTTTTCTGATTCCAAAGCTGCCAGGCTGTCCACTGCATGACTAGCCATTATCTCCTTTATAGGAGAGACAGCTTGATGTTTTTATTTCCTAGAAAATGTCATTTTTCTTTAATAAGGAAAGAGGCGTGGGGCAGCTAGGTGGCACAGTGAGTAGAGTATGGTGAGTAGAGGGCCCTGGAGTCAGGAGGACCTGAGTTCAAATATGACCTCAAATATTTGACACAGCCTTGGACAAGTCACTTAACCTCAATTGCCTTGCCTTTCCCCCTCCAAAAAAACAAAACAAAGCAAAAAAATAAGGAAAGAGGCCAGGATATTCTCTCCTCTTTACAAAGAATCATTTCATCAGTGGTGGAATCCAAAGTGTCTAGGGTAATGAGCTGTATGTCATCATATTGCATCTCTAGGTACAAAGGTGGGGCAGTTAGGTGGTGCTGCAATAGATAAAAAACCTGCAGTTAGGAAGACTCATTCATCTTCCTGAGTTCAAATCTGACCTCAGACACTAGCTGTGTAACCCTGGGCAAGTCACTGCATCCTGTTTGCCTCAGTTTCCTCATCTGTAAAATGAGCTGGAGAAGGAAATAGCAAACCACACCAGTATCTATGTCAAGACAACCCAAAATGGGGTCATGAAGAGTCAGACACGACTGAAAATGACTGAACGGTAACTGAAAAATACAAAGGTATGGTATAGTAACTCCCACTGAGCCTGGCACTCAGCACCTTAGATATCATAAAATCCAGAAGGAACTTCTGAGGTCGTCGGGTCCAACCCATCTTTAACCATGCCTGACAAGTGGGCTCACAGCCACCACATACAAGGGAATCCTCCTACCTCCTCCTATAGCTCCCTCTACTTCTTAGGAAGATTGGAGTTGTGAGCTCCCCCAACTAAGTGGTAGTTCCAAGATGAGGTTTGAATGTGTCTAAATGTAGTCCTTCCTTTTACTACTTTAAAAAATATGAGGAACCCCTTTGTATTCCTTACTATGTGCCATTTTGGGGATTCTTAATCTTTAAAAAAGAGACTAATAAAATTTGCATTACCTCACAGGGCTAAGAGAAAACTGTTTAATGAACCTTGAAGAGCTTTACTTAGAGTATTGGCTCAAGGCAATGAGTTTTCCATCACCAGAGCCTGGGTGACCATGATACAGATACTGTAGAAGGGTTTCCTGTGAAGGCCTCGGAGACATCTTCTAATTCTGAGTTTCTGTGATATCCCCCTCCCCCATTTCTGCTCTCTTCTAACTTCTCTATTCTAGTGATGGTAAGGCCATCCTCCAAGTTCCCCAGGCTTGTGACCTCGAAATTATCTTTAACTCTTCCTCTGCTTTTATATCCAATCAGCTGTCAAGTGCTTTTCCCTTTACCTCTTCAGCATCCCTATTCACTCTTGATTCCCACTGCAACCACCCCAGTTTACGTGCTCATCTGTTCTCTCCTGAACCATTGTAATGCCTTCCAAACTGGTCTTCCTGTCTTTAGTCTATTCCTCATTTTATCTTGATGGTGTTGGCACAGTAACCTTCTTAAAGCACCGTTCTAATCAATTCCTCTGCTCTAAGCTCTCCACTGGCTACCCATCACACTTCAAATTTTTTATGATCATCTCTAACTCTCATTTGGGTGAAACCTCTCCTCCTAGTCTTAGTTGGGAGAGCTATCCCTTTTTATTTTCCTCCAAAGTTTTAATGATATGATCTTTTAAATATAGGTTGCATTCATTGGGAACTAGTTGTTGTATATGGTATAAGGAGCTAATTTAGAACTATGTTATGCAAAATTTACCAAATTTACCAACCAGCTGTTGTCAAATCCCAACCCCTTACCTATCTAGTGATATTGTTGACATTAGGGAGCCATATGTTGAGGTTTTAGGGGTGCTCAGGATTGCAGAATACTGACACGCTGGGTCCTGCTGAATGAATTCGACCCAAGCCTTCTTGCAGCCAAAGAAAAACAGTTTATTAAAGATTAGCCATAATTGGTAAACTTTTAAGGAATCCAAGCATTTGTGAAGCTTGTATTAACAGGCAGGCCTGGGCCAGATTCAATCTGCTGAGCTAGATTGAATATGAGCCCCTTCAAGGAGGCAAGATGGATCTTATATTCAGAAAGGTTGTGGGAGAGATCTAGGGGTGGTCAAGTAGTCTGAGGTGATAGGAGGAGGGATTTAGGGAGGGTCTTGATGGCACTGGGGTACTGGGGTGAGGTCCCGACTCCAGGAATGGGATTTAGGGTGGGAAATAGCTGAAGGCTACCTGGAGATGACAGACAATGGAGGGCTAGGGTAACAGATTTGGGTATAGATATTTTGAGAGGATCAAGCATGGGAAATGGCCAGTGATAATCAGACCATGGAGGTAGCCCACAGATTTGGGCATGAAAAGTCAGAGAAAGTGGGAAGAATTCAGGAAGAGCTCAAGAGAGTTCCCGGAGTCCATATCCCATCAGTATCAGTAACCTATACCCCATCAGTATGGTGTATATAGCACTAGGCTTGCAATCAGAAAGACTTAGATTCAAATGTCACTTTAAATATTTACTAATTACATGGTTCTGGACAAGTCAGGCTTTTTTGTTAGCTTTCCTCAGCTGTAGCATGAAAGTAACACCTTAGTGGGTTTTGTAAGGACAAAATGAGAATATGTATGTAAAGCATTATATAAAGGGGAGCAATCATTATTACTAACCTAGGATTTATCACATGCTGGGTGTCAGGTTAAACTCTGTTTATTGCCTATCTGATCTGTTCCACTGGTTCGTTTAGTTTTCTCTTTTTAACTAGTATCAAATGCTTTTGATGATTAGCACTCTATAATATAGTTTAATGTCTTAAAATGCTAGTTGTCCTTCACTGCTATCTTTTTTCATTATTTACCTTGACCTTCTATGCCTTGTTATTCCTAAAATGAATTTTGTCCTATTTTGTCTGTCTCTTTAAAGGAGGCCTGCGCAACCTGCGGCCCACCGAAGGATTTCAGGCAGCCCTCAAAAAATGTAGAGGAAAACATCCTTTGTACGTAGGGGAAATCCTTTGGTGGTCTGCAGATCATACAATCCTGTTTTAAGTAATATGTTGTCGTCTTCTGTACAACTTATAACATTTGACTTGCCCTTTAGCACTAAGAGTTTAAGTGACTTGGTCAGGGTCAAATAGCATGTGTTAGAGTCAGCATTTGAACTCAGGTCTTCCTGGCTTTCAGGCCAGTGATCTATCTACTTATGCCATGCTGCCATCATATCATATGCAAATAAGAGTCATTTTTCCTCTTCTTTGTTGATGTTTATACCTTTTCTTGATTTCTCTTGTTTTATTGCTGTAACTAACATTTCTACAACTATATCAAATAATATTGGGAAAAAGGAAGTATCCTTGCTTTTCCCCTGTATTGAGTGCAAAAATTACCAATGTTATTTCACTGTAAATGACGCTAGCTTTTGGTTTTAGAAACAGATTTTTCATCAAATTCAAATAACCTTTCTGTGCCTATTCTCTAGAATAAATGAGTGCTGTATTGTGACAAATACTTTTTTTCCTGATGTTATGGAGCTGGAATTTTGTTTTTTTTTTTAAATATGCCATCCTTGCATTTCTGGTATAAAATCAACTTGGTTATAGTGAATAGTGCTTGGAAATATTGCTATGGTATTTTTGCTAGTATGGTATTTAAAATGTTTGTGCCAAAATTTGTTAATGATATTAATCTATATACTTCTTTTTCTCTTCTTTATCCCTCCCTGGTTTAGGTATTAGGACCATATTTTTTTCTCACAAAAAGAACATAAAAGTATGCTTTCTTTTTCAGTTATTGAGAAAATGCTTTTTTTTCTTAGCATATGGCTTGGTTGTTCTTTATATATTTGATAGAAGTCACTTGTAAATCTGTCTGGAACACTCAGTTTCATTTTATGAAATAGCTTTTCAATTCTGATTCTTGTTTTGTTCCTTTGGGAGAAAATAATGGGGTACAGTTGAAAAAACATTATTTGATTTGGAGGACTTGAATGCAGATCTAGTCTCTAATACTTACTATCTGCATGGCCTTGTGTAAAGTCATTTAATTTCCCTGAGTCTCAGTTTCTTCATCTGTATTATGATGTGTTTGGACTAGATGATCTCTAAGGTTTCTTCCAGCTGTAAACGTGATCTTGTATGTTTTGGTAGGTAACCCAACACTTCCTTTAAATGCTTGGTTTTAATAGTATATAATTGTGGGTAGTAGTTTTTGATAAATCTTCTTCTTTCTTTTCTTGCCATTTATTTTTAATTTTAGTTATCTATTTTTCTCCCCTCTCTTCTTTTACCAGGTTAAGTAAAAGTTTATTGATTTAAGCTAGAATACAGCTTCAATTGAGAAATATGATCTCTAGGATCAAATAGGAGCTCCTCTGTTTAGCTTTTCTAGACCTTCACAACCTGATCTCAGCTCACCTTTCCTCATTCTATATCACTTCCCTTTCCACACTCTGCAGTGCAGCCAAACTGGCCTTCTCTCTGATCCTCACACTGGACACTGCATCTCTCTTGTCTTCACCTTTGCACCGGCTGGCTCTCATACCTGAAGTCTATTCTCTTCTCATCGCCACCTTATAAAATCTCTCTCCTCCTTTAAAATGCAGCTAAAGGACCATTTTCTACCTGTGACCTTTCTCGGTTCCCCTCAATTGCTAATGCCCTCTTTCCGTAAATACCATGTATCTCTCTATCTTTTACTTATTCTCTGGACATTTCTTTTGCAAATACAGTAGTTCTATTTGTGCTTATTGTGTCCTCCCAAAGAATGGGAGCTTCTTGAAAAAAGGAATTTTTTTTCATTATTGTATTTTATTCCCTGGCACACAGTAGGTGCCTAAATAGTATTTTTGATGGATTTTGTCAGATTTTTTTTTAAAAAAACACAGCCCTAAGTTTTATCATTTCTGTAGTCTTTTTCTTTCTTGTTATATTTATTTTTCCTCTTTTAAGATTTCTTCTTTTGTGCCTTTTTGTGATTTATAAATGTGTTGATTTTCTAATGCGGTTTTGTTGTAGTTTGCTGTAGTTTATTAACCTTTTTATTTTCTTAATGTATATTTTCAGAGATGTAATTTTTTCCTCTGAGTACTGCCTTAGCTGTGTCCCAAAATATTGGTGTGTTGTCTCATTGTTATCATTTTTACATAATTGTTAATTGTTTCTATGATTTGTTCTTTGACCCACTAATTATTCAGGGTATCATTATTAAGTCTATATTTAGGTCTCCTTCTTTTGCTTGTGTTTGCTGCATTAACTACTATTTTTATTGTATTATATCTGTAATGAATGTGTTTAATATTTCTATCTTTCTACACTTAGTTATAATCTCTCAGTGGCCTAGGTTAATAAATATTTTCAATTAATGAATGAATTTATACAGCACTTCATCACTATTAATGTTATGATAAAATGAGATATACGTGGCATATTGCAGAAAATGTTAGCCCTATTTTGCTTCTAGGGAAACAAGCCTAGAAAGATTAAGCTATTGTAGTTAGTATATGCCAGAGATGGGCCCTTAAGAGTGTTTAACTAGAATCTAGAACAGGGGTTCTTCTTTATTGTCATGGACTCTTCTGGTAAAGTCTATTGACTTCTCACAATCCTATTTTTTTCATAATTGTTGAAGGAAATGCTCAATTTCAATTAGAGATTAATGGGGATAAAGATATTATTTTGTTTTCCCATCCAAATTATCAGATCTGCTGAAATCTCTCTGTGGGCCCCAGTTTAAGAACCCTCAGATTAGACAGTAACCAAGGCTCCATCCATGTCTGACTACAAATCAAGTACTCAGGATTATACCACAGTATCTCTAGGTGCAGAGCCAGGCTCTGAGGTTGCTCAGTACTTCCCCACGCCTATCCCCTCCCCTCTCCTCCCTTCCCCTCCCCACATTTCAGGGCAGGAATCAGGATCAAGTTGAATTATTAGTTTGATTGATATCACGGTATTATAATCACTTGTACCCATATTGGTATGGGCTCTCAGCTGGTGGATCCACAAAGCGTGTTCCAGATAGATATCAACATTGGTAATATGCCACCCCACTATCCCTCCCTCCCTAAGACACAATGACCATTCAAGAGGAAGAAATCTAAAGCTAAGAGCCCCTTTGTCTCATGCTTTTCTGTTCTTCTCATCTGTCCCTCCTCATAGGATCTTTTCATACTAAGAAGCATATTGTTCATGACATATCCACTGACTTCTATAACATTCTGGGCACATTTTGCTTTCTTGACTTTTGTGGAAACCAGTTCCATTTATCTTGTAGTATTTGCCATCGATAAGCAGTGGGCCACCTTCTTGAAAATCCCACATGCCCTTGTAGCTTCCTCTCCATTCTCCCATTCCAATGTCCTTGAATAGTGTGAATAGGTGTGAAAACAGGATGAATTCTGGAAAGCAAAGGGGTGAACCCTGTCCAAGTAGCCCTGATGTATGCAGGCAGAGACTCACGGAAGGAAAGGAAAATATTTTCAGCGATTAATGCATGATGTGTGTTCTCTGTGTCTTCAGTTGTGTCTGACCTTTTGTGATCCCATTTTGGGTTTTCTTGGCAAAGATACTAGAGTGGTTGCCATTTCCTTCTCCAGCTCATTTTACAGATGAGGAAACTGAGGCAAACAGGGTGACGTGACTTGCCCAGGGTCACCCAGCTAGTCAGTGTGTGAGGCCAGATTTGAACTCAGGGAGAGGAGTCTTCTCGACTCCAGACCTGGTGCTCTATCCACCTAGCTGCCCCAGTGATGTGTGTAGCCTTTTTATAATTTAAACCTCTGACTCTGCTGGCAGATTCCCTGTATATGGCTAGATGCCCTGAATGCTGGTAGGAGCACACAAGCCCCAAGCTTTCTTTTTCTACCCCCCTCAGAACCATAACTAGGGCACGATGAGCGAGGCTTTGCTTCAAGGCAGCAACATTTAAAGGGAGTAAGAATTTAAAATCAAAATTTTAAAAGATGGTGCAATTTAAAATTTCTTGGCAACACTTTGACTCCTTCAGCAGTATATAAATGAGTGATCTTAGCATCTGTTTAGCAAGAATAATTATGCTCTGAAGCTTACAGACGTCCTTCCACCTCTCCAGTGCATCTCCTATCCACCCCACCCCTGTCTCAGTTTCACATGCCTAATGAGTTTCACCTGTGCCCCCCAGTGGCTTTCCCAACAGCAGCCTCCTGCTATCCAGGCTCTCTCTCCCCCCATATTGGGGTACTATAAGTTGTATCTCCCCCAATAGGGTGGTATCTCAGGGTTTTCCCTCCAATTAAACTGAATTTTTAAAAGTATTTCTTCTGTTTTTTTTCATATGATGAGTTAGAACATCCATTTGAAAGTCCATTGAATGCTATTTTTCCCAGGCACCAGAACTAACCCCCTCCGCCCCCCGAAGCAATCTCATACTAACTTTAAAGATTCTTTGATTTTGCATAGATTTGAAAATCCTTCAAAGGTCATTTCTGACTTGCCTTTGAAATAGTGGCTCTATACATGGGTTGTGGCAGCAAGCCCTGTAAATTTCTCTGCTTTTGCGGGTGTGATCAAATATAGTCTGGTAATCTTTCAGGACACTCCATTCTCAGTCTATCAAACTCCCACATTGGTGCACTTTCTCTTTATTCCTGTTGAACGGGTCTTAAATAAAGTCACCTTCCTTCAAAGACTACGTCAGCATCTATATTTCATGCTCTATGGCTTCTCCATTTACCTCTAAAGGAGTGTTATTAATTACTTATGAGGGCCGGAGCCCAGCAGTACTAAAAGAATAGAATGTTATGAAGGGAGAAGCCAGCTTTGGATGTTCACTTGGAGCTCCTGAAGAAAAAGGACAGTCTTTCAAAGAGCGCCCTTACTGATGACCTCTCAGTGTTTGCTTCTCAACATCAGGCCAATTCTGTGCATCTTGTTGAAGTGGGTATGCTTTTGGCACTAGTCACCCAGAACATCCAGAACATTCTCTCCTTGCAAGGCTCCGTATCCACATCATCGAACAGAAGAAGAAATGCTTTGCTTTCAGCCTCATTACTAAATCCATAGAAACTTCTTGTTTCAGGAAATGTCAGTTTAGTAACACAGAATCGTTTGAGGTGCACATTGCATTTAACTGCATTTTGAGTGATTTCAGAGGTCTGTCTATTTCTCAAAAGCCTTAGAACTGTTGAGCCCACAGATACATCTATCTGTAGGACAGCTACTTTCCAATGTACTGGAGGGCATGGACACAAACCATCATCCCCTCCTCCCAGCTTTATGCATTACAGGAAGCTGCAGAGAGGAAAGCCAACTCAGACTCACCCCCATTTTATTTCCAGTGCTTTTTCATAGCTCAGATAACCCCGGGGTAATTTGCATGGGCTGTCACAGAAGATGGGAAGTGTGAATGAAGGAGAAAAACCTCTAAAGACTCCATTAGGGAAGCACTTCACCCAGTGGGCACTAGATGGTGCTGCAGTGGAGAGAGCAGAGGTCCTGGGAGTCAGGAAGGCTTGAATTGAAATAGGACCTTAAACACTTCCTAACTGTGTGACCCTAAGCATTGCTTGCCTCAGTTTTACCATTTGTAAAATGGAGATCATCATAGCACCCCACTTCCTCAGTAGTTGTAAAGATCAAGTGACGTAATAATTGTAAAGCACTTAGTACTAGGTATCAGAGATGTAGAGCTGGAAGGGACCTTAGCAACCCCTATTCCAACCCCTCTGTCTTACATATGAGGAAACCGAGGCTCCCAGAGGTTAAATGACTTCTTCAAGGTCACAAAGGTAGTTAGTATCCAAACAGAAAGCTGTAGATGGCCCAGCAGAATTCCTGGCCCTGGGCCTAACTAATGGAGCTGAAAGTTTTGAATAATCCGGGACATTTTGATTCGGGTTATTTAGGATAGAACTATAACCTAGGTAAGGAGGAAAGTAGGTTTCTCCCCCGTGTTCTCTTTGGGAATCACATCTCCAAAGTTCTGCACAGAGCTCCATACTTTTCAGCTTGCCCAGTTTGAAAGAAGGACGGGAATTTCGTGGAAGTGGGGAACAAGGAGGATTGGTGTGGGGCTTGGAGAAGGAAACCTAGGTCATCTGGAGGTTTAACATAAGCTGTTAGCTCTATACTGCAGATGCAGATGCTAAATGATTCAGCAGGGGCCAAGACTAATGTTCCTCAAGAGACACAGAGTAGAGAGGGGAGAGTGGGTACAGAATTCAGTGCCCTTCATTTACCTTGCTACCCTGTTTTCATTAGAGGACTTTCACTGATGATTTCATGTATCAAACTGGTTTGTTTTGCAAGAGAATACACTGGATGGGGCCTATCACTGAATGTTTGAACACTTGCTGACCCGGAAAAAAAATCACTGAACCTGGGAAGCAGAGAAAGGTAGAGGGGTACCAGATTCTTGGGGCAGGGCTGATTACTAGACTTGGGAATCAGGAAGACTTGAGTTTGAATTCTCCTTGAATATTCTTTTTTTTAAAGGGTATAGTTTTATTTGGGCATAATTCCAAATTGTTCTCCAAAATGGTTGTACCAGTTCACAATTCTACCAGTGGATATCAGCGTCCCAATTTTTCCACTTCCCCTCCAGCGTGCCAAGTGTGAGATAGCATCTTAAGTTATTTTAATTTGCTTTTCTTTCATTAATGATTTAGAGTATTTTTTCATGATTATAAATTTTTTTAACTATTATATCAAAGCTACAGCTTTGATTTCTTTCAACTGCCTGCTCATATCCATGGACCATTTAGCAATTGGGGAAACGACTCATTCTTATAAATTTAACCAATCTATGTTAGCAATACAAAGCCTTTATCCAAGAAACTGGCTATGAAACTCCCAATGTAATGCTTTCCTTCTAATCTTGTCTTAAAATGAACATAAGATCATCCATTTTATATCATACAATGCTGTTCATTCATAAATTCTTTTCTTATCCATAAATCTGATAGGTGGTATGTTCCATGCTCCTCCAATTTACTTATATCTCCCTTTATGTCTAGGTCATTTTCACCTTATCTTGGTAGATTATGTATACACCTAGTTTCTGCTATACCTGGTTCTTACCAAAAAGTCAGTTATCATCCCAAAAGCTTAAACCTTGGCATTTATCACATACAAGGTTACTGTGGTCATTCACTATTGTGCGTTGTATACCCACTATAATCCACCGATCGACCATTCTATTTTTTAGCCAGCACCAAATGGCTTTGATAATTACAATTTTATAACATAGTGCCTGCTAAACCTTCCTTTTACATTTTTTCCCATTAATTCTTTTTACATACTTGACTTTTTGTTCTTCCAAATGAATTTTATTTTTTCTAGCTCAAAATAATCTTTTGTATTTTAATTGGGATAGCAATGAATGAGCTGAGGTCAGGTAGAATTGTCGTGATATAGACCTAGTTTACCCATAAACTATATTTCTCCATTTACTTAAATCGGACTATTCATAAAAAGTTTTATAATTATGTTCTCATAGTTCCTAAGATTGTCTAAGCAAGTATACCAGGTACACTCCCATGTCTCTTCCCGTAGACAATCTTCTTGCAGAGCTTTGTTGATGATACATGGAAATGCTGATTTGTGGTTTTATTTTATGTCCTGCTGCTTTGCAAAAGTAATCATTTCGACTAGTATTTTAGTTGATTGGCTAGAGTTCATCACATCTGCAAAAAGATGTTTTCACTCCCTTGTTACCCACTCCAATACTTTCAGTTTTTTTCTTCAATTTTTTTCCCTTCTCTTACTAATATAGCTGGCACTTCCAGTACAATATTGAAGAATAGTGGTGACAGTGGGCATCCTAGCTTCACCCCGATCTTACTGAGAAAGCTTCTAGCTTATCCCCATTATAAATGATGTTTGCCGATACTTTAAGTAGAGGCTTACTTTAAAGAAAAATCCATTTATACACTTATGCTTTCAAGTGTTTTCATGTTCCATTTTGTTAAAAGCGAAGTTTTCTGCATCTATTGAGAATTCTTTTGGTTATTGGTAGAATTAATCAGTTAAGTTTTCCTTATTAAACCAGTCTTGTATTCCCAATATAATTCCCATTTAGTTATAGTGTTTGAGCTTTGTGATAAATTGCTATAATTTCCTATATAATATTTTATGTAGAATTTTTGCATCACTATTAATTAGTAAAATTGTTCTGTAATTTTCTTTGTTTTTGCTCTTCCTGGTTTAAGTATTTGGCAGCATATTTGTTTCATAAATGGACTTCAGTAGGATTCCTTTCTATTACAAATAATTTTACTTAACCTGAGAATTAATTGAGTTTTAAATTTATCTGGCCCCATTGCTTTTTTCTTAGAAAGCTTTTATGGCCTATTCCATTTCTTTAATAGGTTGTAAAAACTTGCATAATCAGAAAAATAACTTTTAATATCATCTTCATTAGTGGTACATCCACCCTTTACATTTTTGATACTAGTGTTTTTTAATCATATTTAACCAATGGTTTATCTATTTTGTTTTTTCCTCATAAAATCAGCTTCTGATTTTCTTGATTCAATGGTTTTCTTATGAAATTTTACTAATCTCACCTTTAATTTTCAGGATACCCAAGTTTAACTGGAATTTTTTCTTCTAGTTTTTAAAATTGCATATCCAGTTCATTTATTTGCTCTATTTTATTGATAAGCATTTAAAGGCATAAATTTTCCCAATTACTGCTTTTGCCACACCCCGTAAGCAGATATGCCATCTCATTATCATTCTCTTTAATAAAATTGTTGTTTTTGTGATTCGTTCTTTGACTCCCTCGTTCTTAAATATAAGCTTAGTTTCCAATTACTTTTTAATTTATGTTTCCTGTATTCATTTACTTTATAAATTTGGATGCTGTAGCATTTGATGGGTGTTATTGTTGGTATGAATTCATTACTTATAGTACCTTTTTAACATCATGGTTTCCTTGCTTATGTTTTGATTAAATCTATTTTAACTTTCAACTGTCCAAGATCATGATTGCTCCTCATGCATTTTTTCCTTAAGTGTCAGAATACTCCAGCCTTTTCATTTTTACTCTATATACCTCCCATTTTAAAATGTGTTTCTTATATAAAAATTGTAAGGTTCTTGTTTTGATCCATTCTGCTATCCATTCACATTCAAAGTTCTAATTACTAGCTATATATATGTATAAATGTATATATACACATTTCCCAATATCCTCTTCCCCTCATTCTTTTTACTTTATCCCTCCTCAGAAGTCTAGTTTACTGCTGACCACTGCCTCCCTAATCTGCAAGCCCTTCTAAGAGTCCCTCCCTTATCCTATCCCCATGCCCTCCTATTTCTCTCTAAGTTAATAAAACTTTTGTACCCAACTAGATGCACCTTTAACCCAGCTTTAATGAGATTAAGGTCACAGTGCAATCTACCCTCCTCCCTTTACACTGTAAAAGTTCTTCCATTCATACCTTTTGTGAGAATTTGCTCCATTTTACCTTTCCCTACCCTATTTTTTGATCACCTTAATCACAATCAACTTAAACTCAACCCCTCTATGTATACTTTCTAACTATCCTAACAGTGACACTTTTAAGAGTTACAAATATCATTTTCCCATTTAAGACAGTAAGTTTAACTTTATTAAGTATCTTGTTCATTTGTCTTTCATTTACCTTCTTAGGTTTCTTCTGATTCTTACATTTCAAAGTCAAATTTTCTGTTCAAGTCTGGTCTTTTCCTCAAGAAAGTCTGAAAATCCTTTAATTCATTAAAGGACACACATGCACTTCTGCTGTTTTGGTGGGGCCTGGGAGCGAGTTCTTCCTTCCTGAAGGTAGAATTAGGTTTGTGTCCTCCATGTTTTTAGGGACATATTCCCTGATCAAGTTCCTTGACAATACTGCCACTTTCACACCAGCTGGTTTCTTCAATAGGTCTCCAAAAGGAGAACAGGTCTTGGGGCCGCTGCTCCCTGGACACCACATGGTCACTGCTCCTCAGCCTCCACCATACTTCTCTTCAAAGCTCACTCACCTTCTGCTCCTTGACCCTTGACTCCTGCTCAGAAGTCTACAACTTCAACAGCTTCAGGGCAAATCAGCCCATGGTCTTCTTTTCTTCTTTTTTCCCTGCTCTTCTTCTCCAGCTCTCAATAGAATTCTTCCTTGAATATTCACTAGCTATCTGACCCTGGACAAGTCATTTAAGCTCTTTCAGTCTCATTTTCTTGTCTGTAAAATGGGGATAATTATAGCTGTAGCACTTGAATCCCTCCCGCATTGACTCAGATAGGAATGAGGTGCCTCATGATGTGGCAAATCTGCATAAAATGTTTTGGCCCTCCCTTCCTACCAAAGGAGTCCAAATTATTATGGTTTTAAAAGATAAAATATATTGATATCATACAATACTGTACATATGGTTTATGCATTTTTGAATTTCTGAACTTTTTCTGTGTCATCTGCTGGCCTCCGTGTGTTATCTGCAGCTTCTGCAAAACTTCCCCCAAATTGCCATTTAATTTTTTATGCCAACCCGCAATATAATTGAAACTGCAGTGGAGAAACTCACAATGTGGAAGGTATAAGTATATAAATACCAGTTATTATCATTATTCTTGTTATCAGTCTTATGGTTGCTAGGCCTGTCCTAGCTTGCTGCAGGATGTCTCCTTTAAAAACCACCATAATAAAAGTGACAGTACCAGTACGAGTAACAAATACCTTTCGCCATATTTGAAAACATTTCCTAACATGGCCCCTAGATTTGATCTGGGCTGCTTTCGCTAGTGCATAGAGGAGTAAGGGTAGAAAAGTGGGCCAAGTTCAGTGACCTTCTTCCATCTCTACCTCAGTGACTCACCCCTACCTACATCCCCCTTTTTTAACCTACAACAATAAAAAAAATCAAAAGCAAATCCAGCTAAGACAGTAACTCTCTAGCTTGGCAAGTCGAGATCAACCTGAGCCACGGGTGTTTAAGTAAATAGATGGCTGTTTCTTAGCTACTTGGACACAATACTTCATTTATGTTTCGAGGGGTTTAGAGGTCATCAGATTTTTTGAAAACCTATACTTGCAGTGCAATACAAACATTACTCACAAAGAATAAAAGCTCTTCAAATGCTAAGCAATAAGTATGTATAGGGAGAGGGACTTTAGCCTAAAATCCTCTAACTTATTCTTTTTTAATATTTTTAAAATGTTCCTTTTCTTGCTATAGACTTCACATTCCTCAAACATGGACATTTCAGTGTGCAAAGAGCAAAAAAGCGGGTAGCACCTGAAGCTGTGACTTTCTGCCATGTGCAGTTTTGGGAAGTGTATCTCAACTTTATTGCAATAGTAACAGCCTTGGCCTGTTTATATCTGCTGTTGGAGCGGGCTCCCTCTCTTTTCATCTCCAGACAGAGGTCCCTAGAAGCACTCACCGCTTATAACAGACCACATGCAGAATAGCCCTCTTCTCTTCGCTCTGGAATTGAGTATGGCTCTTACATCAGTCTGACTTCAAAAGTCAGCCAGGTGCTGGGGACACTGGATAGAATGCTAGACCTGAGTCAGAAAGACCTGAGTTCAAATCCAGCCTCAGAAGCTTCTGGGTGATGTTGGGCAAGTCACTTAACTTCTGTCTGCCTTAGTTCCCTTGCCAATTCTATGGGGATAATAACAGCACCCATCTTCCAGGGTTGCTGTGAGGATCCAGTGAGTAAAGGATCTAATATGTAAACCACTTAGCACAGTGCCTGTCACATAGAAGGTGCTTAATAAATGCTGGTTTCTTTTCCTTCCTTCAGTACGTAATGGCCACCAAGATCTGGATTGTGTGATAAATTTGAGTAGCATAAACATCAAAGGAGGGAAAGTGTTGAGTGATGGTGGTAGAGGGCAATGGGGATTAAGCAATACTCTGACTCTCCAACCATGGCAAATGAGTTGGGAGTATGAGAGAGTGCATACAGTACTGGAAAGAGTGGGCAATGATGTAGTGTCATCCCGGGGTGGGTGGAATTCAGGTTTCAGCCAGTATTAGGAGATGGAAGAAACAAGAGAGGAAGAGACTAAAAATGAAAGGCAATTTGTTAATTGTAGAGTAGGAGTTTCAGAAGGGACAGTGGAGCAAGCAGACAAATCTAGGATAGTAAATTGGAAGGTAGGCCTGGGGTAGGTTGAAACAGGAGGGAAAACAAGGCACCGAACATGCCCCTTATTATTTCACAAAGCAATGCAAACAAAGTAGTTCCCCTCTTAAACCAGACTCATTGCCCCGTAGTTTTTAGTATGTAATAGTACCAGGCCTTAGGACAGTGTCTTAAGTACTTTCCACAGTGGTTGTCACATAGTAAATACTTAATAAAGATTTGTTGATTGATTGTCAGTTGAAGGGATGCCAAGTTCAGTTGTTTTTTTATTATTTTCTTTCATCCAGAGAATAATGGACAATTTTCTGATACAGAATCACAGCATTTCAGACTTGGAAGAGGTCTTAATGTTCAACTGTCTCATTGCGTACTTGAAAAAAGAATCTTTGCTTCTGTGCTTTCTTCAAATGGTCATTCTGCTTTTGCTTGAAGGTATTGAGTGAAGGGGAACCTGCTTCCTCCTGAGGCAGCCCATTCCACTTTAGAATAGCTCTCACTGTTGGGAAGTTATTCTTGACTTCAAGCCAAAATTGATATCCCTGTGACTCCTACCTGATGTTCTTAGTTCTCCCCTCTGGGCCCAAGCAGAAAGAACAAATCTAATCTCTCTTCCACATGATGGTTTTTCAAGTACTTAAAATGAATCTCATGGTACCTTGGAGTTTTCTTTTCTCTATACTAATCATCCTAGCTTCCTTCAAATAATAGTTTTATAGCATGATCTTGAGGCCCTTCATCCATCCTGGTTCCTCTCTTCTGGACACACACTTTTCAGTTAAAATGTGGTGCCCAGAACAAAACACAGTATTCTCCTTATATGGTTAACATCAATTATTCCTTTCAGTCTAGGTGAAATTAGAGGAGTCTGGAATAGATGTAACCAAGAGTTTTTCCGGATATCATTCTTTTGGGGTTTTTAAAAATGCTGTGTTCAATTCTGATATTTCAGCATTGCAGCCATACTCCCTTATTCCCCCCCACCCACCACCCCAGAACCCAAAGATTGGTTTCCCAGAAATTGCCTGGCAGGTGTACACTGAGCCAGTAGTTGTAGCATGCACGCAACCTTCCATTTGAATTGTCTTAGGGAAATTCTGAAGATCTCCCAACAAGATAAGGTACTGGACACTGAGGTCCTTTCTCCAGCTGAATTGCCAAGCATTCAAACCTCACTGTAGAGAAGGCAACTCCAACGGGCTGGCCACATTGTTCAAATGCCAAACTTACATTTGCCCAAATGACTATTTTACGGAGAACTGAGACAAGACCAGTGCTCACACAGAGGTGAGAAGAAGCGACGCTCTTGATGTCTCTTTGAAGAACTTTGGAATTAATTGTGAGGTATGGGAAACACTGACACAGGACTGCCCAACATGGTGTGCCCATATCCAAGAAGGCACTGTGCTCTATGAGCAAAGCAGAATTGCAGTAGCTCAAAAGAAACATGAGCTGCACAAATGTTTATATGGAGTATTTGTGCCTGACCTATAGTAGAGCCTTCTGAGCTCCCGTTGGTCTGATTGGACACACTGTACCTTGACACCGACACAGTGATGTCATTTTGGTCCTCTTCAAGAATGAAGGGCAACAAACAACCAGGCTTGTTATTGCTCTGTCTTGGGTAGCAAACAGCACATCTCCCTCTAAGGAGTCAGAATGCTGACCACTAAAGGGTTAAAGTCACATGCTGGAGTCTCATTCGTTACCAGAAGTAACCAGACAAATGACTTTACCGTCTAAGAATGACCATGCACCACCATCCGCAGAATGGAGAAAGAGGTAACAATTTGTCCGTTATTTCTGTGTCTGTACCCCGTACAGCTTACTTAAGTTAAAGACCCTGTACAACTCATATCACCTGTTGGTGCTTGAAGCAACTTCATAAAGACTTTTACACTGCAGTAAAGGTATTAGAAGAGGAAGTTTTCCTCAGCCCTAATTCCCTTTAACAATAATATCGTAGGTCTGTTCTCTATCCCTACCAATTCACAAATTAGGTATACAGATATTGTATTTCTTTGTATCCTTAATAAAAAATGGACTTGTTTATTTTAAAATGGCTCAATCAAACCATGATGATCTTGAATGAAGATTTAGGAATTGGAGGACATGATCTTGACTGGTGAAAAAATTCAGAAATTCCAAATTTCATTATTTTGACAACCAATAGAAGAAGAACACCATACTGGCCTACCTAACAATTCACCATTTTCTAAATATGTCTTCAACATACTACTTTGACAGATCTGCTAAAGGAATTCAGCTCCCAAAAATCTATTCTCTACTACGACATCTCTAAAATGATCCTATAGAAAAGAAATCTATCGCTGAAGAATTTTGCAGATGTGAGTTCCATGTTACATGTGGGCCAGATGCCATCTGGCCTGTCTGAGTTATTTCTGGCTGTACCATAAGATACTGCATTGGAGAGGAGAGCTGGATACTTGAATTACAGTCATATTTGATGTATATAATATAGTGATGATGATGATGCCTAACATTTATATAGTGATTTCTCTTTGTCAGGTAACATGCTAAGTGCTTTATGTATTTCGATCCCCATTTTACAGACGAGGAAACTGAGGTAGACAGGGTTAAATGATTTGCCGAGGGTCATGCAGCCAGTAAGTGTCTGAGGCCAAATATGAAGTCAGGTCTTCCTGACTCTAGGCCCTGTGCTCCATCCAGTATGCTTACCAGATGCCTATATTAGAGGTTAGTTATTTTCAAGTGAAATGGTAACCCCAACAAAGATAAAGCAATGCAATGCTTGCTTCCTTTCCCTTCTATCCCCAAACATCAGTGGCTGAAGTCTCTTCATCTCTGAATGTAGGTTCAGTATTGCCCCAGGCTCTGGGGCCAATCCTTCCCATAGATAAGGAGAATTTAAGGAACATTTGGCCCTTGGCTCTGGAGCTAAGAAGAGTCAGCCTGAATACTTGTCCTTTTATCTCTTTGAACACTGATTCCTGTAAATGGAAGCCTGGTTGCTTCTTCTCTATGTACCCCAACCAGAGTTTCAGACTTGGCTCTTTGATTTGTTCCATTTAAATGGGGTCCCACCTTATTTCCCTCATCCTTTTCAGAACTGGAGTCCTAACCCCCTTATGGAACCCTTGTCCTGTTGGTTTTTCCTTAATATTTGCTGCTAGACTTCCCTTTTCCACCCTGTCTGCTTGTTGGGCCCTCCATTTATTGTTGTTTACTGCTAGAACCCCCAATGTTGTACATAAACTCCCCATTGTGGATTTGGTGACAACTGTTTTGGCGGCTTGGAAGTATTTTTTCTCCCTTCCGGAGTGTGTTCTGTGTTCTGTGATCGGTGAGGTGACCAGAGAGCTGAGTTGTTTACAGTTGAAACGGTGTAGGGGAGTGGATCTGGGCAATCATTTTCTAATACTCTGCCTTTGTCAGGCCCTCTCCAGAGTACTGGCTTCATTTCTGAGCATGACATTTTAGCAGAAAACATAGACAAGTCTGGAGATGCAGAAACTTAGAGGAAACCTGTTAATAGTCTATCAGTATTTGAAGGGCTATCACATGGCCCCCAAATCTCAAAGGATATATGTGTTCTGCTTGGGCCTGAGAGTAGGAATAGGGGCCTTGGATGGAATGTGCAGAGGGGCAAATTTAAGTTGGATATGAGGAAAACGTTCAAACAGTTATAGCTTACCTGAAGTGGAATGGGGTGCCGTGGGGGTCAGGGACTCCCCTCCCAGAAGTCTCTAAGCAGTAGTTGAATGACCATTTGTTGGAAATGTTGTAAAGACAGCCTGTGACGTCCCTTTCAGCTACAAGATTCTGTGATTTTGTAAAGTGCAAATAAACTCAAAGGTTTGACTTTGTCCCATGGGAAATGGGGATCTTGTGATAGTTTTTCAGCAGGGGCTGGCTGAGATGGGAGCAGCCTTTAGGTGGATTAGCCCAGCAGGCAGAGAAGCCCCAGCTAGAGAGCCTGGATATTGAGGGTCTGCATACACGTATTAGAATGGTGGCCCTAGGAGTAGAAAGAAAGAGACAGATAGAAGAACATTTTTTAAGGAAGAAAGGACAGGAGGATTTTGTATCTGATGAATGAGACAGATAAAGGAAGGGTTTATCACAGGATTTCCTGTTCTGGAAAGATACAAGCAGTTAGAGAATTGTACTTGCCCATGTGCTATCTCAGGTTAACAGATCAAGTTGGCTCCAAAGAAAGCATGCATGATAGTCACTAAAATACGAAAACTGGAATTTACCAAATAAATATTTGTATTACTTATAACAACTAACACTTATATAGTGTTTTAAAGTTTGTAAAGTAATTAATGTAATTTTGTCCTCACAGTAACCCTTTTATTATTGCCATTTTATAGATGGGGAAACTGAGGCTGACAGAGGTTAAATGACTTGCCTAGGACCATGTAGCAAGTAAGCAGCTGGAATCACATTTGAACTCAGTCCTGATTCCAAATTCAGTGCTCTATTCACTGAGCTATATAGCTATCTCGATTTGTGTACGTGTCCTCCTCCTGACATCAGAAACAACCCATCACTGTTCTGTCAGCCATGGCTTACGCACCGTGATGTATGCCCAGATGCATCCATTAGATAAGTGTTTTGTCCCTGAGTATAGACATGTAGTTCTAAGATTCTCACGGTCCCTTTATTTTATTAACTTCTATATTCAGCAAAATACAAATGTGAATACCTACATTGATTTTGAATAATGGATTTCCTCAAATAATTTTCTTTCTGCAGAATTTTATATCTAGGTCTCCAGTGAGAATGGCCAACATCAATGCATTTCAATTAATTAATCAGTTAATCTTCCAAATACTTTCCCAGCACACCCCACTGCTTCTCACCATCCAGATGAAACGAATCCTTTCTCCAGCTTGGATTCACTTATCACCTTTTGTCTCCTCCTTCACCAGAGGAGAACAGTTTAATTCAATTCAGCACACCCCAGGCTCCCAAATGAATGTACTCTTGTCACTTTGAAAATGTCATTGTCACTTGGAAACATTTCCGGGAGAAGTACAGAAAGGGATTCTGCTGTAACATATGAGATGTTTCAGAAACTTAAATTGAATCACAAGGAGGAAACTTGAGAGATTAAGAAAAAAAAAACAAAATACCAAGGTCAGAAGCATGGGCAGTAGCATGCTGAAATGGTGTTGGAAGGCTGGTGTTCAAATACTGCCTCTGCTGCCTACTAGCTATGTACCCTCAGGCAGCTAGGTGGCGCTACAGTGGGTGGAAGGCCTGATGGACTCATCTTCCTGAGTTCAAATCTAGCTTCAGATACTTCCGAGCTGTGTCACTCTGGCCAAGTCACTTAACCCCATTTACCTCAGTTTCTTCATCTGTAAAAATGAGCTGGAGAAGGAAATGTCAAACTACTCCAGTATCTTTGCCAAGAAAGCCCCAAAAGGGGTGAGGAGGTCATGACTGAAAAATGACTGAATCCCTGAAGTGAGCCATTTAACCTTATTAAGAAGTTCTTTTTTTATCTGTAAAATGGGGATAGTAATGCATGGCTTGCTTACCATTCAGGCTTGTTACAGGAAAAAAAACTAAAGTGCCTAGGAATTGTAAAGCACTATGCAAAGAGGTGACATTTTCATGCAGCTGTGATTTTATCCAAGTATGGTTATTTCTTGTAGTGACACAGATCACATCCCATCCTTTCCTTTCCTTCCTGTTGGGCTATTTTTCCTATGAATCTTCTGTTGGGGATCTGCCAACACGCCTAGATTTCTTGATGATGTGTGGTTAAACAAAGGTGGGTACAGACTGTCCATCACTTTTCCCTTATTCTTGGTGTCTGAAGAGCCTACCTCCTTTTCTAGTCTTGTATATGTTTGATGAAAGCCTTTACACCACGTTCTGTGCTTAGCCTTCTCATGCCACCCATATGCCTCTCCAGTACCCTTGGCATGACCCACAACTCTCATTCTTCCAGGCTAGTGGGATTTCATGACTCTGACCATACAACATGCAAGCCATTATTCTAATAGGAGAGAAAATTACACAGGATACTGAGCACATTACAGTAAACTTCTAACAAAGGCCTACTATGTACAATTTAGATCAGGCTCTTTCTTCAAGTAGTTCATTGTCTGGTAATTGAAGGGGTATGTTATTAAAGCGTTCTCCAACATTCCAGAACCTGAACTTGCTCTCTTCTATGGTATAATGATATGAAGGAATAACAAGAAGATCCTCTAGAATCTAGTCCTCACCTTTCTCCAACCTTTTCTACTCCCTGATAACATGATTATGGAATCATAGATTTAGAACTGGAAGGAACCTTAGAGGTCATGTAGTTCAGAGGCGTGAAACATGGACCCACCAGTGCATGCAGAACCAGATTAAAAAGTAATTGGGACTAACATGACAAAACAGGAAAATGATAAATGCTGGAGAAGATGTGGGAAAATTGAAACACTAATGCATTGTTAGTGGAGCTGTGAACTGATCCAACCATTTTGGAGAGCAATTTGGAACTATGCCCAAAGGGCTATAAAAATGTGCTTACCCTTTGATCCAGCAATAGCACTTCTATGACTGTATCCCAAAGAGATCATAAAAATGGGAAAAGGTCCCACATGTGCAAAAATATTTATAGCAGCTCTTTTTGTGGCAGCAAAGAACTGGAAATTGAGGGGGTACCTATCAATTGGGGAATGGCTGAACAAGTCGTGGTATATGAATGTTATGGAATATTATTGTGTTATAAGAAATGATGAGCAGGTGAACTTCAGAAAAACCTGGAAAGACTTACATGAATTGATGCTGAGTGAGGAGAACAGAACCAGGAGAACACTGCGCACAGTTACAGACCCATTGTGCAATGACTAACCTTGATAAACTTGGCTTTTCTCAGCAATGCAAGGTTCTAAGACCACCAAAAGACTCATAATGGAAAATGCTCTCCACATCCAGAGAAAGAATTATGGAGTCTGAATGCAGATCAAAGCATACTATTTGCTCTCTCTCTCTCTCTCTTTTTTGTTTTATTACTTCTTTCTCATGGTTCATTCCATTGGTTATAATTCTTCTTTGCAACATGACTAATGTGAAAATATGTTTAATGTGAATGCATATGTACAGCCTATATTAGATTGCATGCCATCTTGGGGAGGGGGCAGGGAAGAGAGGGGGAGAAAATTTGAAACTCAAAAGCTTGTGGAACTGAAATTTATAAACTAAAAATAAATACATTTTTTAAAAATGCAATTGGGAAATATTTAATGAAATTAATAAAAATACAATAGAACATAGATAATTCTAATATGTGATTTTCTAGGTCAATATGCTGCTAGTAGGGGTCCTTATTATAGTCGAGTGGCCCCCAGCTTCATGTCTGATCCCACTGATATAGTTGAACCTATTCATTTTATAGGAGGAGGAAACTGAGACCCAGAAAAATTCATTGGCTTGCCCGAGGTCAGATAGGAAGTAAGCTACAGAGGTAGGATTTGAACCCAGGTCCTTAGTTTCTAAGTCCATTGACTACACCAGCCTCTCCAAAATGCAGCTTCTGGCTCCAACTATTTACTCATTGCTCCTGAGATGTCTGAGATAGAGATAAGATCACAGATTTAGAGCCAAAGGAGACTTTAAAGTTCATCTAGTTCAACCTCCCTCCTTTTACAGGTGAGGAAAAGGAGGCCTTGGCCAAGAAACTGAGAAGTTGGCCTAAGGTCACATGGGTTGTTAGTGCAGAGCCAGAGCTAAGGTCTCATGATTCCAAATCCAATGTTCTGTCCACTATTCCATGTAGGAGATCTTAAAGGTGGTAAAGATGGGTAGGGGGCTTTTGAAAGCCAAGCTAAGTAGTTTGAATGTAACCTTGTAGGCAATGGGAAATATTTGAAGGTTCTGAGCTATAAATTTCTACGTTTGCGTTTGAATCTGAAGTCTCTATCATATTCTTTTGGGTGCACTAGTGGTTGACTATTAAAAGAGATGACATAGGTCCTTGACCTTTGACCATCATCTGGGTAAGGTTAGATGATGACTGAAAACTAAGCATTTAGTTGACAATTCAACCACAGAATTCTGGGTAGGGGTAGACTTTTATAGTGTAGACAGTGAGTCATAGAAGAAAATGCTGTCCTTGGCATGAGAGGACATGAGTTCAAATCCCAGCTCAGCCACTTACTATCTGTGTAACCCTGGGTAAATCACTCTACCTCATATGTGAAACAAGGATATTGGACAAGGTGGTCTCCAAAGTCCCTTTCCAGCTCTAAAGGCAGAGATAATTTGCATTTTTTCCAGATAATCTCTTCTAAACACTATCCAACTCAAAACAGTTTTTCTTGGCAGGGGGTAGAGGGGGAGGAAGCGGAGGGAAAGGGCCTGGAACTGTGATTTCATTGGATTGGGCAAATCTTGATGTGAAAACCTTTTCCACTGAAGCTACTGCAAAGTCAGTCCTGACTTTGGATTTTGGACTTACCTAGGGCCTTGATGTTAAAGACAGGACCTAAAGTGACTCTTTCTGACTTCATGGCCAACCCTATATCCATATACTGCTGCCTCTCAAGTACTTGTAACCCTAAGATTTGCAGAGTGGATTTGGGCAGCCAAGTAGCACAGTGGCCTGGAGTCAGGAAGACCTGAGTTCAAATTCAGCCTCAGACACTTACTAGCTGTGTGACCCTGGGCAAGTTACTTCATCTGTTTGCCTCAGTTTCTTCATTTGTAAAATGGGGATAATAATAGTCCCCACCCAGGGTTGTTGCAAGAATCAAATGAGATAACATTTGCAAAGCATTTAGCATAGTATTTGGCCCATAATAGGTGCTATATAAATGCTAGCAATGATGAAGATGATGTTCTAAAAGTCTTACTGCATTTTTAAGCTTGATAACTTCAGAAGTATAAATGCTGTAAACTTACCAAAAACATAATTTGAATGTTTAATTACTTACAATGTTGATAGCCACCATTTCATGTTATACATTACTCTCATCAACCTTCATATTTTTTTTAAAAACAGAATTTCATCGGCTGCTGCTTAGTGACTGAAGGAATAGTATGTGTAATATATTGTATTATATTTGTATATTAAGATCATTCAAAGAACAAGATCTTGATGCATACACAGCAGTTTTGATGTGATCCCCCAAGAAAAAGTCTAATGGAGACAGATCAGGTTACTTAGTAGGAAGGCTTCCTCAACTGATTCACCAATCTGAGAAAGTGTCATCCAGAAACCATCCCACACCTAATGCATGACAGAGTATCCTGTCTTGTTAAAAAAAAATATTTAATCTAATACTCAAAATTCACAAAGCTGAATAAGTATAAAGTAAATTTAAATAATTAAATTTTCAAATGATTATTTCTGTAAATCAGTAGCATTTCTTCTTCTGAAGTTATTAAAGCTGAAAACTACACTAAGACTTTTGGGACACCCTATATATCTACACGTTGTCTCCCTTCTCTCACCAAGCAACCTGTCGATACTTTTAGAAAGTTAGGATGCAAACTCTTTCAGAACCAACGCTTGTTTCTTTTTTGTCTTTGTATCTCCAAAGCCAAGCACAGTGTCTGGCATATTTAGGAACTCAATGAATGTTTGTCGATTGATTATCAGCATGATGACCCTGTGAGGTGTGGAGGGCAGGACTTAGCCTTGTGCTGTAGGACAGTTGCATGAAGAAACTGAAGCTCATGAAAAAGGGCAATGAGCTTGAGGCCCACTCCTTGACCTTCTGCTGCTTGGAACGAGCTTCACAGTCCAGGGCTAGACAGTGTTTGAACTACTGGGTAATTGCTAGAACGAGTCAGTAGAGAGCAAACAGCTGGTTGTTGCTGTGCCATGAAGGCAGAGTGAGTCTGGATTAGAATTAAGATGATTAGCATTAGTAACATGCAGGAAAGGGCCAGTTTTCTTTGAAGGACACCAAGACCAAAGAGCCCCATTATTTAAGAAAAAAATAAAGTTCATAGGTCATGGAGCCATAGATTTAGAGCAGAAAGGTGCATATAATCAAATCTTGATTTTTTTTATACATGAATATTCTGAAACCCAGAAAAGCTAAGTGACTTACCTAAAGTAATATCGAAATAAGTGGCAGAATCCAAGTCCTTTGACCCGGAAGCTTGGTATAAGGTTAGCTGTATCACTTTTCCACTCACTGTGAAGCAGAATCACTGAACCATTTTCCCGAGGGATTAGATATTGTGTGAGGGAGAGGGGAGGGTAGGAGATGACAGGAGAGGTGACGAGAAGGGGAAGAGAAGAGAAGGGAGGATAGCAGAGGAGAAAACAGGAGGAAAGGAGAGAAGAGTCAATGCCTCATCATTCCTGAAGCATCTTCTGCTTTTGGAAGCATCATTCCAGGAACAGCAAAAGATTTACATTACAATACTCACACAAATTGTCTGATACGCTTGTTAGTTTGGATGGTGTGTGTGTGTGTGCGTGTGTGTGTGCGTGTGCACGCTAGCTATTTAAAGAGGTACTATAATTACAACTTTAAAAACATTTCTTTGTATCCAAAGCAGGCTTTGGTTGCTTCTTGCATCAACAGTTTTAATTAAATCCTGTTGGTATCAAGGGTAATTTAAACCAGTATCTTTACACTTTAATTTACAAATACAAGTGCACAGTAAAGGTAAAGAGAGGGAAGGTGTGGAGAGAAAAAAGACTTGGTGTTTTGTGTAGAAATGTCAGAAGCAATTTAATATCCCGTGCTTTCTTGGCAGGAAAAAAAAATGGTTGAGCCCTACCGCCAAAATTGCATCATTAATCAGATTTTTTGCATTATTTATCATTCCCAGGTGTGTGTTTCTAGCACTTGTGTTTGAATGTATGGAGGGGAGTGTTGGGGGGGGATGTTGCATCTGTCACCTCGTGCCACATGTTAGATGCTGGGAAGCCACTATTCAAAGGCCACCTGTGGAGCCCTGGTTTCCTTAGAAATCTTGAAACCTTGATTGTAGCTTCATGGAGGATCGAGCTCTAGGCTTTTGAGTGCTTGTGCTAAAGGACTGATGGGCCACTGCTGACCATACACAGAGTCAGTGAGAAAGGCAAGGGAATTATCCAGACAGAGATGTCTTTTTTTCTATTGCCTCACAGGAGACATTCAAACAAAGTGAGATGACAGTCACTTACTGGGGACCCAGTAGGAAGAAATTCTCATTCAAGCATGAGATGGACTAGATGGCCTTGGAGGTCCCTTTTGGGAGCAGATAGGTGGCACAGTGGATAGGGTGCCAGGCCTGGAAGACTCATCTCACTGACTTCAAATCTGGTCTCAGACACAGTGTGATTTTGGACAATCACTTAACCCTGTTTGCCTCAGTTCCACATCTGTAAAATGAATGGGAGAAGGAAATGACGAACCATGCCAGTATCTTTGCCAAGACAACCCCAAATGGGGTCATGAAGAGTTGGAAATGATTGAAACGATTGAATAAGAGGTCCCTTCCCATTCTCAGGTTCAGGGATTTTACGTTTCTCATGATCCAGCCTGGTCCCAGCCTTTGGTTTGTAGCCTTCTCCATTGTGGCTTTGACTTTGAGAGAGGAACCTCTTTTTTTAAATTTATTTATTTAACATATTTAGTTTTCAGCATTGATTTTCACAAGAGTTCGAATTACAAATTTTCTCCCCATTTCTACCCTCCCCCTCCACTCCAAGATGATGTATATTCTGGTTGCCCTGTTCCCCAGTCAGCCCTCCCTTCTGTCACCCCACTCCCCTCCCATCCCCTTTTCCCTTCCTTTCTTGTAGGGCAAGATAAATTTCTACGCCCCATTGCCTGTGTATCTTATTTTCTAGTTGCATGCAAAAACTTTTTTTTTTGTTTTTGAACATCTGTTTTTAAAACTTTGAGTTCCAAATTCTCTCCCCTCTTCCCTTCCCACACACCCTCCCTAAGAAGTCAAGCAATTCACCATGGGCCACATGTGTATCATTACGTATAAGCCTTCCACAATACTCATGTTGTGAAAGACTAACTATATTTTGCTCCTTCCCAGCCCATCCCCCTTTATTGAATTTTGTCCCTTGACCCTGTCCCCTTTCGAAAGGGTTTGTTTTTGATTACCTCCACCCCCATCTGCCCTCCCCTCCATCATCCCCCCCCCCTTTTTGTCTTCTTCCCTCTTCTTTCCTGTGGGGTAAGGTACCCAATTGAGTATGTATGGTATTCCCTCCTCAGGCCAAATTTGATGAGAGCAAGATTCACTCAATCCTCCCTCACCTGCCCTCTCCCCTCCTCCCACGGAACTGCTTCCTCTTGCCACCTTTATGCGACATAATCCACCCATTCTATCTCTCCCTATCTCCCTCTCTCAATATATTCCTCTCTCATCACTTAATTTGATTTTATTTCTTTTAGATTTCTTCCCTTCATCTTCAACTTACCCTGTCTGCTTGCGCACGCGCGCGCGCTCTCTCTCTCTCTATATGTATATACATATATATGTATATATACGTATATATACATATATATGTATATATATGTATATATACACACATACATATATACATACACATTCATATATATGTGTGTATATATATGTGTGTATATATATACACACACACACATATATATATATATATATATATATGCATATTCCCTTCAGCTACCCTAATACTGAGGTCTCATGAATCATATACATCATCATTCCATGTAGGAATGTAAACAAAACAGTTCACCTTTAGTAAGTTCCTTGCAATTTCTTTTTCTTGTTCTTTTTCTTGATTACCTTTTCATGCTTCTCTTAATTCTTGTGTTTGAAGGTCAAATTTTCTATTCAGCTCTGGTCTTTTCACTGAGAAATCCTGAAAGTCTTCTATCTTATTGAAAATCCATATTTTGCCTTGGAGCATGATACTCAGTTTTGCTGGGTAGGTGATTCTTGGTTTTAATCCTAGCTCCATTGACCTCTGGAATATCGTATTCCAAGCCCTTCGATCTCTTAATGTAGAAGCTGCTAGATCTTGGATTATTCTGATTATGTTTCCACAATACTCAAATTGTTTCTTTCTGGCTGCTTGCAGTATTTTCTCCTTGATCTGGGAGCTCTGGAATTTGGCAACAATATTCCTAGGAGATTTTTTGGGGGGATCTGTTTGAGGAGGCAATTGGTGGATTCTTTCAATTTATATTTTGCCCTGTGGCTCTAGAATATCAGGGCAATTCTCCTTGATAATTTCTTGAAAGATGGTATCTAGGCTCTTTTTTTGATCATGGCTTTCAGGTAGTCCAATAATTTTTAAATTATCTCTCCTGGATCTATTTTCCAGGTCAGTGGTTTTTCCAATGAGATATTTCACTTCGTCTTTCATTTTCTCATTCCTTTGGTTCTGTTTGATAATATCTTGTTTTCTCATCAAGTCACTAGCTTCCACTTGCTCTAGTCTAATTTTGAAGGTAGTATTTTCTTCAGTGGTCTTTTGGACCTCCTTTTCCATTTGGCTAATTCTGCCTTTCAAGGCATTCTTCTCCTCATTGGCTTTTTGGAGCTCTTTTGCCATTTGAGTTAGTCTATTTTTTAAGGTGTTGTTTTCTTCAGTGTATTTTTCAGCATTTTTTTGGGTCTCCTTTAGCAAGTCATTGACTTGTTTTTCATAGTTTTCTCGCATCCTTCTCATTTCTCTTCCCAATTTTTCCTCTACTTCTCTAACTTGCTTTTCCAAATCCTTTTTGAGCCCTTCCATGGTCTGGGACCAGTTCATGTTTTTCTTGGAGGCTTTTGGTGTAGGCTCTTGCAGTTTGTTGACTTCTTTAGGCTGTATGTTTTGGTCTTCTTTGTCACCAAAGAAAGAATCCAAAATCTGAGACTGAATCTGGGTGTGTTTTCGCTGCCTGGCCATATTCCCAACCAACTTGACCCTTGAGTTTTTCAGTGGGGTATGACTGCTTGTAGACTAACGAGTTCTATGTTCCACGTTTGGGGGGGATGCGCCAGCCCTGCCGCACCAGCACTCCTCCTTCCCCAAGAACCCCCAACCCGGACTGGGCTTAGATCTTCAGCAGGCTGTGCACTCCTGCTCTGATCCGCCACTTAGTTCCTCCCACCAGGTGGGCCTGGGGCTAGAAGCAACAGAAGCTGTAGCTGCCCTACCTCCGCTGCCCCGGGGGCAGTGGCTGAACCACGAACTCCTTCCACTCCCGCAGCTTTTCCCACTAACCTTCTCTGCTGTCTTTGGTGTTTGTGGGTTGAGAAGTCTGGTAACTGCCTCAGCTCACTGATTCAGGGTGGTAGGGCCTGCTCCGCCCGGCTCCTGGTCTGGTTGGTCCTTGCCGCTCCCGCTGGGCTCTACTCCGCTCTGCTCCCAGCTCCGTGTGGGATAGACCTCACCCAGAGACCATCCAGGCTGTCCTGGGCTGGAGCTCTGCTTCCCTCTGCTGTTTTGTGGGTTCTGCAGTTCTAGAATTGGTTCAGAGCCTTTTTTAATAGGTTTTTGGAGGGATTCGGTGGGGAGCTCACGCTAGTCCCTGCTTTGCAGCTGCCATTTTAGCTCCAACCCAAATACAGCGAGAGATGAACCTCTTTGAGGCTTGGGATCTGTGGCGATTCAGGTTGGTGCTTTCTGATGTTCTAATACTAATGTTTAAATGACTTAATGGGTTAATAAATACAGTGGTACATTGTATCCCTGAGATTGGACAAGAGTACTAGGTATATCTTCCATAGAAGATTTATGGGAAGGCAGGGACAAGAATCACACAGGACAGTAGAGTTCCTGCAGGCTCCATGGAGATTGCTGGCCATCAGAGTTCATAAGCTTCAGGGTTCCATCCTCAGCAGAGGGCCTGCCACAAGGACCCCACCCACCCATCACAGATCCTGTGTATAAGGGAGCCAGAAGCAGTAGTGGGCTTATGCCAAAGGGGATACATGTCAATCCAGGATCATAATCAAGTCCATCAGATGTCTCATCTCAGGGTGTCAATGATACTGTGTTTCTAGGGACTCATCAGTTGGGTACTGAGTGCTTACGCCATGTGCAGGTTATCTCCAGGGCATCCCCTGTCATGTTTGGCTGATCATCAGCCCTACCTTTCTCATCATTTGGGTCATAGATTTCGAGTTGGGAGGGGCATAGGAAGTTATCTAATCCATCTTGTTGGTTTTCAGATGAGGTCACTGAAGCTCTGGGAAATTGAGTGATTTGTCTAAAGTCAGATAGGTAGTAACTGGCAGAGCTGAGATTTGAGCCCACATACTCCTTAACTCAAATCCAATGTTCATTTCTCTCTACCATGCTACTGCCTCCTTTCAGCTTTCCCTGAGGAAGTGGTACCCTGTATCCTTGCCAAAGCCAACCCTTCTATTTGTACCATTGACCTCCATCCTTTCTGTCTTCTTTGGAAATTTGCCCTTGATCATTCACTCTGTTTCTCATCTTTGTTGTCTTCTTATCCCTTGGATCTTTCTCTTTAACTTGCCAACATACTCAGGTCATCACCTCCCCTTAAGAAAATCTCCTTCACTTGACCCTGCTTTCCTCTTAGGCTATTGTCCTGTAAGTTTTTTCTCTTTCATTTTTGAACTCCCAGAAAGAGTAGTGTATACGTATCACCTTGGTTTCCTCATCTCCTATTTAAACTCTTTCAATCTGAATTAGGACCTTTTAACTGCTAATTCCCATGAACTTTTCTCAGTCTTCATTCTACTTGACTTCTCTGCAGCTTTTGGCCCTCTTCACCACCACTTGCTTCCATGCAATTTCTCTTGACTTTTCTTCTATGCCATTTCTCCACCATTATTCTCCTCCCATCTGTCATTTGCCTTAGCTGAGTCCATCTCTAACCAGTGCCCCAAGGTTCTATCCTTGGCCCACTTCTAGTAATTTCATCCATTCACTATAGTTCACTTATCATCTCTATGTTTGTGACCCTCAAATCTTTGTATCCATCCCTAATTTCTCTGCCACCCTGGGCAAGTTGCTTAACCTCTTTTTGACTCAGTTTCCTCATCTATATCATCTACCTTCCAGAGTTGTGAGGATCAAATGAAATACTATTTGCAAAGTGCTTTGCAAACCTTAAACTGCTATAAAAGTAGTATTAGTCCTAACATTATCACTTCAGTTCTTCAGTGGATCTGTGATCTCTTTGCTTTGGGTACATATGGGCACATTGCTGTACCTCCAGGGGTACAGATTTCAGTCCAAACACACCTTCTCATAAGGGACTCTTGTCTGTTTCCTTCAAATACCCTTAGGGGATTAACAGGAAATGCTTTGTGACTACTGCTTTCTGTGCCATTTCAGTAAATACCCTTTCTGAAAAGCAATTGAGTCTGTTAGCTGATGGTCAAGGAGAATCACACTAAGCTGGGCTTATGTGTTCCCATAAATAGGAGGATATCAACCTCAGAATTATGCTTAGGACCTGAGGTGTAGCAGCTGAGGCCCAATATGCCAATGTAAGTTGGGAGAGTGACCCCAGGAGATTGATACATATATTATCTCATCTGATTGTCACAAATATTTTGTAAGGCAGATGCTATTATTTTCCCCATGTTCCAGATGAAGAAATAAAGCCAAGAGAGGTTAAGTGACTTGCCCAAGGTCACACAGCTAGTAAGTGTCTGAAGCAGGATTTGAACCTAAGTCTTTTTGACTCCAAGTCTTCCTCTCTAGTAAGTCATGCTGTCCACCTAGAAGTGGGAAGTAGCTTAGAAAGTAAAACATAAAATATTACAACATTGGTAGATATTGGACTGTAGAACATAGAACAGCAGACATACTAAGGACATTCATAAAATATTAAATATTAAAACTTTGATGGATCTTGAATGTTAGAAATGGAAAGGATCTCAGAATATGTAAAATAGTTTGAAGTGGGAAGGATTATAGAATATTAATTAAAAATCAGATGCAATTTATAATAGGAAACATCAGATGTTAGAAGTCGAAAGGAATTTAGAGTATGGGACATAAAACTTGGCAGAATCTTGGATATAGAATATCGAATGTTGGAACTCAAACAGATATTAGAACATAGCACATGAACTTTGGAAATTGGGGGCCATCTAAAAACTTCAAACATACAGTATCAGTGCTCAGAAGGTCCTTTGAATGGACTGAACTTTGGAACATTAGGATATAGAATGGCGTTAATGGCTACAATCTCACGTTTGAAAATCTTATCTCAGTGCTATTTTATCACCTTTACTTTCTACTCCACCCTCCTTTCTACTTTTTGCTTTGGGAAGAGTGATCAAATCAACACAACCTTTCCTAGAAAAGATACGTTACTCAGTCATCTAGTATTTCCACTAATTAAACCTTTCATTTCTCTGACCGAAACACCAAGCCCTGGCCACCAGGATTCTGTTGTTCAGTCACGTCAGACTCTTTGTGACGCCATCTGGGCTTTTCTTGGCACAGATACAGGACTGGTTTGCCATTTCCTTCTCCAGCTCATTTTACAGATGAGGAAACAGGCTTACACAGCTAGTAAGTGTCGGAGCCCAAATTTGAACGGATTGTCTGCGACAAGCCAGATTTGCACTCAAGACACATCTTCCTGAGTCCATACCCAGCACTCTATCCACTTCACCACCTAGCTGCCTCCCCAAAGTACCAGGATTGGATTGTTGTGGTTCAGTCATTTCTGACTCCTCACAACCCTATTTGGGTTTGTTTTTTTTTTTTTTGGCAAAGATACTGGAGTGGTTTTCCATTTCCTTCTCCAACTCACTTTATAGATGAGGAACCAAGGCAGACAGGGTGAAGTGACTTGCCCAAGGTCCCACGACTAAGTGTCTGAAGCTGAATTTGGACTCATGAAGATGAGACTTCCTGATTCTAAGCCTAGTGCTTTCTCCAATGTGCCAAGTAAGTTGCCCATTCTATTTGTGTTGTTTTCCTTTATTAAAATGTAAATTCCTCAAGGACTGGGATTGCTTTGCTTTTTACCTTTGCATTCCCAGCATTTAACACAATACCTTGTACATAATAAATGCTGAATTTTTTTCCTTCATTCATTAATGCAAATAAAATTGCATTAACATTTTGGTACCAAGTCTCACTGCTCACTCGTACTGAGCTTGAAGTCCACTGAAGCCCTCATATCTTTTTTCTTTCCAGAACAACTGCTGTCTAACCAGGTTTCCCCCATTTTGTTCTTTTAATGGTCATTTATTTATTCGCAATTTTTGAAATTCACTTTTCATTTATTCCTATTGGATTGAATCTTATTACATTCAGTCCTAGACCTCAGCAGCCTGTCAAGATCTTTCTATATTCTATCCTGACTGCATAGATTTCTAAGAATAGAGAAACAATAGGTCTATCATGGTCTGCCTTCATCAGAAGGCATCTAGTGTGTTGTGTTTTGTTCTGGGCTCCATGGTCTTAGGAGGATATTGTGAAGCTGGAGAATGTTCAGTGGGCAACCAGGATGGTGAAGAGCCTTGAACCTATGTCCTATGAGGGTTGATTGAATGAATTGGGGATATTTTAGCCTGGAAAAGAAAACACACAAGTCTGGAAACAGCTTTCTTCAAGTATTTGACAGCTGTCGTGTGAAACAGGAATTAGACCTGTTCTGTTTAGCCCCAAAAGGCAGAATTCACAAGAGTGGGTGGAAGTTACAAAGAGATCATTTTAATCTTGACATCAGGAAAACCTTCCTAATACTTAGGGGTGTCCTAAAGTAGAGAGGATTGCTTGGAAGGGTTTGGGGTTTCCCCTTGTTAGAGGTCTCTAAGCAGAGTCTGCATGACCACTTGGGGGCATGCTCATAGTATGACTCTGTCTTATTTGAAAGAAGGGCTGAGGGGGTGTTTGTAATATTTTCATTGCAAAAACCTTGAACTAAGCATGTAACAATAGGTCTTTGCTCCACAGGGGAAGAATTCTTAGGAATGGGAGTGTCTTTCTCATGCAGAGAGCCAGGAGGACGAGAATATACTTCTGCTGATCCATGGTCAAGGAGTCTAAGTTAAGAACAATGTATGTTAACTCCGAAAACCTGAGATAGGACTTGAGCTTGAGGATGGGATGGCATGAGAGAAGATAGTACCTACCCAAAGCCTTGGGCTTCAAACCCAGAATTATAACACAGGGAAATGGATTCTAGAAGAACCAAGATACCTACAGTTTCCCTACTCTCAGTCCATTGGCTTGAGACTTGGGGACAGCAAGGGGACTTACCTGGGATAACTCATGTTTCTGTAGCACCTTAAGGATCATGTCCTGCATAAATATTATTGCTTGCATTGTCACAAGATGCTAAGAAATCACGTGATCAGGACTCATTAAATGTCTGTGGCAGAAGTCAAACACAGGGCTCTGGACTTGAGGGCCCATACTCTAATTATTGTAGGCCATGCTCCCTCTGTACAGAAGCATTGAGCATGAAGAGCAAAGCAAATTGAGCTCACTACATATGCGTGAAAAACTAAAACTAACTGAAAGTACATATGTAACACTATAGCAACACAAAAGAGTGGTGTGTTGTTTTCAGGGAGCAGGGGGAAGGAAATGAACCTAGGTCTTTCCCTGCAGGCAATCTGGGCTTTGGGGACACCAGTAGAGAAGGGAAATGGTAGCACCTGGAACCCAGGAGAATGGCATCACAGATGGGGTAGCTCCAAGCCTTGGAAATTGACAAGATTTTTGCCAAGAGCCCAAATGACTATGATTCATGTATAGTTTTGCAAAAGTAATTTCAAAGAAGTATAATGCCAGATACCTAGGAGGTTCTTTGTTTTCAGATTGAAAAACACTTTCTTTGGCAAGTTTGACTGTATTGCCTATGCATTTCTTTATCTTTCTTTTACTGATAACTTGTTTTTTTATATATCACTTTCTTTTCTCTAAATAGCCATCTCCCCCTCTCCTACCCAGGAAGCCATCGCTCGTAACAAAGATTTTACAAGAAATCGAGAAAAAAGCTAAAGCACATATTAGCAGTGTACAGTATGTGCAATATTCTACACCCATAAGTCCCTGTTTCTGTCAAGGAGGTAGAGTGGTGCGTTTTCTCAGCTCTTCTCTGGGGCCAAGCTTAGACATGTTCAGTTTTTTTGAACGTTTTTTCCTTCTTTTCATTGTTATTGCCTCTATTTTTTTCCTAGCTCAGATTATCTGAATCTACCAGTTAAAATAAGTCATTCCAGGCTTCTCTGAATTCTGTTTTATTCATGTACTGCAGTTAGCTATTGCCCAATCAAAAGTCATCCGCTTGTTTCCAGTTCTTTACTACTACAAAAAGTGCTACTATGCATATTTTGGTGCAGGTGGGAACTTTCTTTCTACCTCTGACCTTTTTAGGGTATGTATCTAGTAATGGATTTTGGGTCGAAAGATATGGACATCAGAGTCAGGACTTGACTGAAATGTGAAAAAAATGTGACTAGAAACTTACTTTATTTGTGTAATTTCAAATTGTTTTTCGGAATGATTGTACTAATTCATGGACATCTGCAATGTCTTAATGCTCCTTTCTTTCCATAACCTCTGCAGCATTAGATATTCTCATTTTTAAAGAAATAGTTCTTACCTTTTGTTCTTACATCCAAAAAATCTCCCTCAACAGTCATCCCCCTCCTCTGCCCAGAGAACCATCCCATATAACAAAGAATATTTTTTAAAAAAAGAAAAATGAGTAAGAGAAAACATCAGTAAAATCAATCAGTATTTCTGAAAAGTCTGAAGATATATGCAATGTTCCATATGTGTGGGCCTTCCACCTCTGCAAAGACGTGGCGCAGTGGGGGGCTAGCATCTGCTGATCTATCTTCTTTGTGGCTATGTTTGTTCTTGGGAATATAACAGCATTAACTTTTGGTTATTTTGTAATCATTCTTTACATTTCCATTGTTATGTTGATTGTGGATGTTATTTTCTTGGCTCTGTTTACTTTACTTTCCATCCATTCATATGTCTTCCCCTTGCTTCTCTGTATTCATCATATTTGCCATTTCTTAGAGCACAGCAGTATTAGATTGTATTCATATAGTATGACTTGTTTAGCCATCCCCCAATCAATGGTCATTTCATTCGTTTCCAGTTTTTTGTAGCCATGCAAAGTGTTCTTGTAAATATTTTGATATATGTGAGGACTTTCTTCTTGACAATGTCTTCCTTGGGGGGATATGTCTAGTAGCAGAATCTCTGAGTCAAAGAATAAGGATATATTTGAGTCACTTTGCTTAATCCCAAATTGCTTTTCACAATGACTATACAGATTAACAGTTCTGCCAACAATGCCTAATGTGCCTGTGTTTTCACAACTCTGCTAATTTCGACTATTTCCATTGTTTAGCATCTTTGCCAATTTACTAGGTATGAAGTGCAATTTTAGGGTTATTGTGACATGAAATTCTCTTATTTTTGTGACTTGCAGCATTCTTTTATATGACAGCAAATGGTTTGCAGTTCTTTTGAAAATTAACCATATCCTTTGACTCTTTAATTTATTGAAGAATGGCTTGTATGTGTATATACATATATGAATATATGTGTATGTATATATACACATATGTGTGTATACATACACACATACATACATGTTACCTGCATGTCTTAGATACCAAACCCTTCTGAGGACAATTCGCTACAAAGATTTTTTTTTCCTTATTCAACTCCTTCCTTTCTTATCCCAAATACATTAATTTTATTCGTGTAGCAGCTTTTCAATTTCATGTAATCAAAATGATTTACTTTATCTGTTATAATTGCTTCTGTCCTTTGGTTAAAAATATATCTCCAGCCCATAGTCATGACAGGTATTTGATCTTCCTTATGATTGGAGGGCTGGAGGGCAGAGCAATTAAGGCCTCTCAAAGCTTCTGCTTACGTAAGGCTCAAAATGGTCTAGCTATCTCTTCATTCTCCATCAGCTGCTCTGCTTGGGTTCAACTCTATGTTCCTGTGCCAAATAACCTCTGGTGGTGTGCCCCCTCTTTTCCACTTCCTTTTGGGTATTGTCTTTCCCCGTTAGATTGTACTCTCCTTGAGGACAAGGACTATCTTTTTCTTATTTGTATCCACAGTGTCTAATACGGTGACTAGCACATAGTCGGTGCTTAATAAATGTTTATTAATGATTGTTAACTAAGACTATATGATCTCTTCTAACTTTGTATAGTATGATCTTGACTATTAACATCACGTAACCATTTGGGGTGGACTGTGTAATATGGTATAAGGTGTTGGTCTAAGCCTAATTTCTGTCAGACTGCTTTCCAGTTTTCTCTACAGTGTTTATCAAATAAGGAGTTCTCTCTGAAGTAATTTGTTTTTCAGTTTATTGAATACTGGGTTATTGAGTTTTCTGTTTCCTGTTCTCCCTTGTCTACTCTGCTTCATTTCTCTGCTCTATTTTTAACCAGTACCAAATGGTTTTCGTGGCTGCTGCATTATTATAGTTTGAAGTTTGTAGTGCTACTCCTCCTTCATTCCTATTTTTTTCATTATTTGCCTTGATATCCTTAATTTGTTTTTTCCTTGATAAATTGTTTTTATGATTTTATCTAACATTATAAAGCATGTCTTTGATAGTCTGGTATTTTTAGCATTAAAATTTCAAATTACTTCAGGGGTATTGTCTTTTTTAAAATATTGTCTTAGCCTACTATTCCCATTTAGAAAATCATTTTTATTAATTTTTGGGGTATAAGACAGAAGCATTAGTTGACTTGCATTTCTCTTATTGATTTGGAACAGTCTTCCATATGATTGTTAACAGCTTATAGTTTTTCTTTTGAGATCTGTTCACATTCTTTGACCATTTCTCTGTTGCGCAATGGCTCTTGGTCTTATATATTTGTATCAGTTTGCTATGTATCTTGTAAGTCAGCATCTCATCTGATATATTTGATGCAAATTTTTTTTCCAGTTGCTACATTCATTCTTATCCTAGCTACATTTCATTTACATGTTCATTTAAAAGGTTTTCAATTCAATGTAATCAGAGTTATCTGTTTTATCTTTTGCAATCATATCCATCCCCTTTTGGATTAAGAATATTCTCCCTCTCCATAGATGTGAAAAGTATCTGATATCTTTCTCTTCCACTTTTTGAGTGGTGTGACATTTTGTATTCCTGTTGTACATCTAGTCTGATCTTATTGTAGTATGTGATGTCACATACTGGTTTAAACCAAATTTCTGCCAACTTTATTTCCACTTTCTCCTAGAAGTTAGCTCTACTGCAATTAATTTATGTTCTCAGTTTTTTTCAGACATGGTTTCTGATTCCCCTTCTTTAGTCTATTTCACTCATCTGTCTTTCTGATTTTTTTTAACCGGTGCCAAATACTTGTAGAATTACTACTTTTTTTTTAAAAAAGAGGTTGATATCTGAAAGTGTTATTTCAGCTTTGTTCTTACTTTTCCAGTTACTTTCCTTGAGATTCTACGCTTTTTACTAATTGTTTTGGCTGCTATTTTGCTCCGACAGTAGGGCCGAGTGGTTTCAGTAGACACCATATATGACCCTGCTGCTCTATAACTTAACAATTGTAATAACTAAGTTATAACTTTATGGCACTTTGATTGCTATACATATCTTACCATGACATTTTATTTTATTTTTATTACCAGTGCATATCCATTATGTCAAAGCACCAAAAGGAAAAAGAATTATACTTTTTTGAGTTCAGGGCCAAGATTGAAATTTTTTTTTCTCAATGAGACGAACTGCTCTCAACCAATATATTATTGAAAAATGAATGACTTTGGAAATTAGCTTTTACTTGATGTTTATTAATGAGGTAATTTCCAAACTTCAAGACAGTACAGCACTAATAATGTGAAAACCCTGAATGGCGATAAAGTCATGACAACCAACATTTCAATCACAAGTAATATCAGCCTTTATACATTGCCTATGCTGTCAAAAATAAAAGTGACAGCTCCATTCCTGCACAAATTTGTGACAGATATGTTTTCTGAGCTTAAACTATAGTTCCAGCAGCATTTTGGGGGGATCTAAATGCAAGTTCTAAAGAGAATCCGTATTTCAAAATCTATTTAGCTATACAATCTAGGAGCTCTCATTTAACTTTCAATTGGAAGTCATTATAGTCTGCAAAGTAAAGACATGCTAAAAGGCAAATATCAAGAGAAGAATCCAATAAAATTCTATAAATGTCTTCCAAGTGATGAATATACACAAAACCATAAGCTTATGGGTTGATATCAGTATTTGGCAGTACTGTTACGTGTCAGGAGACATCTTCAAAGATGAAGCATATAAAATTTCATTACTGATCAACATTAATAGATGAGTATTTGCACACTAAGTTGAAATGCCAGTTAAGTGAAATGATTCCCCCCTTAAAATAACTCCATTCATGTTAGCAGACACATATTACCAAAAAAAGTATGTTGTTCTCATTCTTAATATTATTATTATATTTTGAATTTTCCAATAACAATTTATGCATATTTCTTTTCTCCCTTGATATATAAGTACCTACATCACATTCTTGCTTTTGCCTCTTGGCCCACAAAATCTACAGTATTTACTACCTGGCCCTTTACAGAAAGTTTACCACTCTGTGCACTGCACCAAGGGCCTCTAGGTGACCCATTGGGTACAACACTGGCCCTGGAGTCAGGAAGAACTAAATTCAAATCTGTCCTCCAGTACTTACTGGCTGTGTCATTCTGGGGAAGTCACTTACCACTGTCTACCTCAGACCAGATTTTGCCTTTATATTAGATTTCTTCTAAGATCCTGTCCAGTTTAGAGATTCTCTTCCTTTAAGACAAATTTCCATGAGGAAAAAAATTGAACAATATTCTCTCTCCCATCATCCCTGATTATTCTAAAGTTTATTCAAATCATGTTGGAATTTATATCTGGAGGATTCCCCTATTTCAAATTCAACTCCTGAGGTCATAGCATATTTGTTCTAAATGAAAAGCAATTATCTTTCAAATAACTTATCTGAAACTCTCTCTGAAAAGAAGCTATTGGTATATTAAAAGATCTACAAATAGATAAGAGCAATTATGCGTACATTTAAAAATTAGCCAATTATGGGTAAATTATGCCATTTAGTTAGTAGTTTTACAAAATGTAAATCTTTCCCACAAGTTGTTTTGCCCCAAATTGTAAGTTTGCTTCTGACCATCTGGTTTTAACAAAAGTGACAAGATTTCAATTTTCCCCTGTAGCTGCTGAATTAAAAAAATAGGGATGAGAAAAAAGGAGAAATGTTCTACAGAGAACATGGCTATTTTGGAAATAAATGATATATTCACTGTGATAAATTACATGGTTTCAGGCATGGCTAAAAAAGCCAAGGGCATAAGTTTACAGCTTTATTTCTTCAAAGAGCAAACTTTCATGTGTGCGCTATTCAGTTTGATAGCAGCTACTATGAAGGCTGTTTGAAAAACATTTCCCAAAATATGGGAAGGATCTTTGATTTTTCTCAGCACAAGGAACTTCCAGGTGTGGAAATTTGTTGTTGTTCAGTCATGTCCAATTTTTCGTGACCCCATTTGGGACTTTCTTGGCAAAGATACTGGAGTGGTTTGCCATTTCCTTCTCCAGCTCATTTTACAGATGAGGAAACTGAACCAAACAGGGTGAGGTGACTTGCCCAGGGTCACGCAGACAGTCAGTGTCTGAGGCCAGATTTGAACTCAGGAAGACAAGTCTTCCTGACTTCAGGCCCAGCACCCTATCCACTGTACCACCTAGCTGCTCTCAATGTGGGGAAGGACCGCTATCAGTGCAGATGAGAACACAGCTATTACTTAATTACTAAAGAAGTTCTGGACAGTTGCCTGAGATAATAGAGGAAAAGTGTTGATTGAATTTAAGCATTTGTTCAGTATCTGACACTGTTATCCTCTAGGGATACAAAGACAAAAAAGAAATCAGTCTCTGCCCTAGAGGAGCTTATATTTTTTTCCTTTTTATAAGTTAATTTATTTTTAGTTTTCAACATTCACTTCCATAAGTTTTAAATTTTCTCCCCCTCCCTAAGATGGCATGTTATCTGATACAGGCTCTACATATACATTCCTATTAAACAAATTTTCACATAAGTCATGTTGTATAGAAGAATTAGAATGAATGGGAGTAACCATGAGAAAGAAAAACATAAAACAAAACAAGGAAAAGAAAAGAAAATAGTCTGCTTCAATCTGCATTCAGACTCCATATTTTTTTTCTGGATGTGGATGGCATTTTCCATCATGAGTCTTTTGGAATTGTTTTAGGTCCTTGCATTGCTAATAAAAGTTAAATCTATCAAAGTCAGTCATTGCACACTGTGGCTGTTACTGTATACAACGTTCTCCCCATTCTGCTCACTTCATTCAGCATCAGTTCATATAAGTCTTTCTAGGTTTTTCTGAAGTCCACTTGTTCCTCAGTTCTTATAGCACAATAGTATTCATTTACATTCATATACCACAACTTGTATAGCCATTCCCCAGTTGATGGGCATCCCCTCAACGTCCAGTTCTTTGCCACCACAAAACGAGCTGCTATGAATATTTTTGTACATGTATGTCTTTTCCCCATTTTTATGATCTCTTTGGGTAGATTTATATTTCTTTTTTGTATATATTTTATGTAATATTTTAGTTTTCAACATTGATTTCCACAAGATTTTGAATTACAAATTTTCTCCCCATTTCTACCCTCTCCCCATTCCAAGATGGCATATATTCTGATTGCCTCATTCCCCACTCAGCCCTCCCCTCTTTCACCCCATTCCCCCCATCCCCTTTCCCCTTTCTTGTACGGAAGGAGAGATTTCTATGCCCCATTCCCTATATATCTTGTTTCTCAGCTGCATGCAAAAACATTTTTTAATTTTTTAAGCATCTGCTTTTAAAACTTTGAGTTCCAAATTCTCTCTCCTCTTCCCTTCCCACCCACCCTCCCTAAGAAGTCAAGCAATTCAACATAGGCCACATGCGTATCATTATGTATAACCCTTCCACAATACTCATGTTGTGAAAGACTCACTATATTTTGCTCCTTCCTAACCTATCCCCCTTTATTGAATTTTCTCCCTTGACCCTGTCCCCTTTTGAAAGTGTTTGCTTTTGATTACCTCCACCCCCATCTGCCCTCCCTTCTATCATCTCCCCCCTTTTTGTCTTCTTCTTCCTCCTTTTTTCTTGTGGGGTAAGTTACCCAATTGAGTATGTATGGTATTCCCTCCTCAGATCAAATCTGATGAGAGCAAGATTCACTCATTCCCCCTCACCTGCCTTCTCTTCTCTTCCTACAGAACTGCTTTTTCTTGCCACTTTTATGCGAGATAATTTACCCCATTCTATCTCTCCCTATCTCCCTCTCTCAATATATTCCTCTCTCATCCCTCAATTTGATTTTATTTCTTTTAGATATCTTCCCTTCATCTTCAACTCACCCTGTGCCCGCTCGTTCGCCCTCTCTCTCTCTCTCTCTCTCTGTCTCTCTCTCTCTCTCTCTCTCTCTCTCTCTCTCTCTATATATATATATATATATATATATATATACACACACACACACATACATATATACACACTCACATATACATATATATACATAAACATATATATACATAAACATATATATATATATATATATATATATATATATATATATATATATATATATATATATATATATGCATATTCCCTTCAGCTACCCTAATACTGAGGTCTCATGAATCATACACATCATCTTTCCATGTAGGAATGTAAACAAAACAGTACAACTTTAGTAAGTCCCTTGCAATTTCTTTTTCTTGTTCTTTTTCTTGATTATCTTTTTATGCTTCTCTTGATTCTTGTGTTTGAAAGTCAAATTTTGTATTCAGCTCTGGTCTTTTCACTAAGAAAGCTTGAAAGTCCTCTATTTTATTGAAAATCCATATTTTGCCTTGGAGCATGATACTCAGTTTTGCTGGGTAGGTGATTCTTGGTTTTAATCCTAGCTCCATTGACCTCCGGAATATCGTATTCCAAGCCCTTCGATCTCTTAATGTAGAAGCTGCTAGATCTTGGATTATTCTGATTGTGTTTCCACAATACTCAAATTGTTTCTTTCTGGCTGCTTGCAGTATTTTCTCCTTGATCTGGGAGCTCTGGAATTTGGCAACAATATTCCTAGGAGATTTTTGGGGGGGATCTATTTGAGGAGGCGATCGGTGGATTCTTTCAATTTCTATTTTGCCCTGTGGCTCTAGAATATCAGGGCATTTCTCCTTGATAATTTCTTGAAAGATGATATCTAGGCTCTTTTTTTGATCATGGCTTTCAGGTAGTCCAATAATTTTTAAATTATCTCTCCTGGATCTATTTTCCAGGTCAGTGGTTTTTCCAATGAGATATTTTACATTGTCTTCCAGTTTTTCATTCCTTTGGTTCTATTTGATAATATCTTGATTTCTCATCAAGTCACTAGCTTCCACTTGCTCCAATCTCATTTTTAAGGTAGTATTTTCTTCAGTGGTCTTTTGGACCTCCTTTTCCATTTGGCTAATTCTGCCTTTCAAGGCATTCTTCTCCTCGTTGGCTTTTTGGAGTTCTTTTGCCATTTGCATTAGTCTATTTTTTAAGGTGGTGTTTTCTTCAGAGTATTTTTCAGTATTTTTTTGGGTCCCCTTTAGCATGTCATTGACTTGTTTTTCATGGTTTTCTCACATCCTTCTCATTTCTCTTCCCAATTTTTCCTCCACTTCTCTAACTTGCTTTTCCAACTCCTTTTTGAGCTCTTCCATGGCCTGAGACCAGTTCATGTTTTTCTTGGAGGCTTTTGTTGTAGGCTCTTTGACTTTGTTGACTTCTTCTGGCTGTATGTTTTGGTCTTCTTTGTCACCAAAAAAGGATTCTAAAGTCTGAGACTGAATCTGGGTGCGTTTTCACTGCCTGGCCATGTTCCCAGCCAACTAACTTGAGTTTTTCAGCGGGGTATGACTGCTTGTAGAATTAAGAGAACTATGTTCCAAACTTGGGGGTATGTGCCAGCTCTGCCACACCAGCACTCCTCCTTCCCCAAGAACCACCAACCCCGACTGGACTTAGATCTTCAGCAGGCTGTGCACTCCTGCTCTGATCTGCCACTTAATTCCTCCCACCAGGTGGGCCTGGGGCCAGAAGCAACTGCAGCTGTAGTTCTGTAGCTGCCCCACCTCCTCTGCCCCCCAGGGTGGTAGCTAAACCGCAACCTCCTTCCACTCCTGCAGCTTTTCCCACTAACCTTCTCTGTTGTCTTTGGTGTTTGTGGGTTGAGAAGTCTGGTAACTGCTGCAGCTCACTGATTCAGGGTGGTAGAGCACACTTCGCCCGGCTCCTGGTCTGGTTGGTCCGCACTGCCCATGCTGGGCTCTGCTCTGCTCCGCTCCCAGCTCCGTGCGTGATAGACCTCACCCAGAGACCATCCAGGCTGTCCTGGGCTGGAGCCCTGCTTCCCTCTGCTACTTTGTGAGTTCTGCAGTTCTAGAATTGGTTCAGAGCCATTTTTTATAGGTTTTTTGAGGGGCTCGGCGGGGAGCTCACGCTAGTCCCTGCTTTCCAGCCGCCATCTTGTCTCTGCCCTGCCTTGTTTTTAGTTTAGCTGAGAAAGGATGCCACACCTGAGCCTTTCAGTGATTTGTGCCAGGAGCCATTGTTTTCTCTTTCATGCATTGGAAAGAGGGGAGGAGAGTGGAGACCTCAAGAAGGTCATGCCTTGAGTGGGTAACACATGGTATATTCTCTTGAGGGCCTTCACCATCTTGGTTCCTGTTTTCTAGACTTTATAGGTATTATTAATATTAAAGTAAATCATGTATATGAAAATGTTTGAACTAGAAAGCACTCTAGAATTGTGACCTGAAATTTGATGAAAGTTGGGCCCATATTAGATTGCATCCAAAGAAAATAAGTTACTAATAATACTGTACGTATGAGGTAGCCCCCAAAGCACAGAGCTCGATCTTTATTCCCGAAAGCTTGTTTAACTAGTGTATTCTTGGAATAGCTAGAATTGAGAGTTAAGAGAAATATTTGAACAACAATCTGGATTCTCTATGTTCCATGGAAGTGAAAGAAGGGTGTACAATAATAAATGACAGAATCCACAGAAAAAAATGAAATTTGACCATCCCTTTCAAAAATTTCAGAAATTCAAGGATCTGTGATTTTGTAGAAGAGGGAAAATCCTCTACCGCTTTATCCTGAAACTGCATAAAATGGTGGTGCAAGAACACCAAAATAATATTAATTGCCATTGAGTGGTACTTTAAAGTTTTCAAACCATCCTTTATACAGAATATTACTTGATTCTTACAAGAGTCTTTTGAGATAGGTAGTAAAGAGATTATCCCCATTTTACAAATGAGGATGGTAAGGCCCAGAAACTCTTGTCCATAGTCACACCACTAGGAAGTGTCAGATATGAGATTTGAACCTAGGTTTTACTTACTCCAAATTCAGCACTGTATTTACTCTGTTGTGGAAGGGTGATGGATATGATGATTCCTTAGTTCTAGCTAGTCTCAGGACAAGTCACTTCCCAAAGTTGGGCCTTGTTTTCTCTATCACATCCAGGAAAAGCTGGAGGTGTGGGTGGGGGGGGGAGAAGGAGAGAGAGAGAGAGGAGGAGTGGCTGTTCTGAATAGAGATTGTCCAGATTTAGGAATTTCTACTTTATCTTCTTAACTCCCTTCTCCCCCTCAAGGGAATTACAGATTTCTTTCCTTTGCCCAAGGCTCCCTTTCCCTTGGTCTCTGGCAGATTTCTAGTCCCCTAAAGCAATTTTTTGTTTTCGTCTAGAACTGATGGACAGATATTAATTTAGAAAGAGCAGAATGAGCCCAAATGGGGCTTGTTGAGAAGATAAATGTTTCACTTCCTTAATCTATATTCCATTGTATGCAGCAGCTGAAAAGATTCTCAATTCCTGCTTTGTTCAGGTTTCTCAGCCTTCCTGGGGACTGATTCCTCTTTTCCTCTCTAGTACACGCCTTTTAGGAGCCATGTTCGCCTCTTGTAGCCATGGACGTTTAACGCTAAACTAAATGTATGAGAGCTTCAAACATTGGAGCAACCAAGATTAGATTCTAAAAGATAAAAATAGAACTCTGGAGTCAGTCAACAAGCGTTAATTCAATGTTTCATTGCACCGGGGCCTGTGCTAGTTTCTGAGGATACAAAGACAAAAGTCTTTGCCCTCAAGGAGCATACAGTCTAGTTAGGGGAGACCATATGTATTTAAATATAAAAATCTACCTTATTGAGACTCCCCCAAGCTGAAATTCAGAAGAGCTAGGTGCAGAAAATAGTTACTAAAACATAAAGGGGAAGCCCTTATAGATGAATAAGAAGCATTCTTAGTAGAAAGGGTCTGAGGCTTGAATAGCTCAATTGGATATAAAAAGTTGGAAAACAATGAACTTGTCTTTTGAGCATACACCTTTCAAACCTTTTCCTCTACCTGTTCATCTGTATAAGACTCCCAAAGGAGTCTGGGAAATATAACCTGATGAATCAGGGCTGATCATCATAACTAAGATGGAGTCTTTTAATAAGGGACCTTGCTCTGAACCAGAAAAGACTGTTGAACAAAAAAGACTAGACTTCTCCTACCTCTTTCCTGGGAGGTTGACAAACCTCTGAGTTCTGATGGAGTCTAAGAGTAGAGGTTTGTGCCAATCCTGGGCTAAGGATCATTGCCTCTCCTGAAAAAGCACATGAACATTCCAGCTGAAAAGAGCATTGTAACAGACAGCTGAGGCCAAGGGACTGAAGGTGATGAAAGGCTGCAGCTACTCATCAAAGAGTGAGATCCAAGGAGGCCAGCAGAATTTACCCATCCAGATGCTGGAGCAGAACTGCTAGAGCACAGAAGCCAAGCAGCCTGCCCAAACTAGTCTGTAGCCCAGCTGCAGCTGAGTCTGGTGTCTGCTCGTGAAGCAGCCAAGTGACTTGCTTATTAAAATAGCCTAACTGCAGATTGGCCCGTACAGCTCAGATTCCGTAGCCCTAGGTGAACAATGGAGCAACTCATCCATCACTGCTGCCATGCTCTGCAAGAGACTTTGTGAGGCCTTCCCAGAGAGAGAAAGGCCATGGAGTCCCTAGGGTTCCAGAGTTCTGTGTGCATACTTCTAATAACTTTTATTCAATGACAAACAACTGTTAATAGAACTTTTGGTTTCTTTTTATTCAGTTTTATTATCCACTCTTTCTAGAACATTGGCTTGATTGAAGCCTGTTTCTTGTTAATATTAACCTCACCTGGCAAAGATTTATAGCATGAAATGATAGTATTTAGGGAAAATTTTGACGTTCCTGAGATAAGGAGCCAAAAGAAGAGACAGAAGCAGCTACAAAATTTTTAAACCCTTCCAAAGTGATTTAACTAACTCTATTTGTGGAAAGATTTTCCTGAACCTTTAGTTATCTTTGTGACATGTAAAACTCTTACTCTCAATTAACAAATTGTGACTTCTTTAAAAATATAACTTTACAGTTTTGTAAGTGTGGGGTTTTACAAACTCTGTGCTTAAATCTGTAACTTAAGTCTGTATACTAATTTGTCCTGACTTGGGTATATTCAACCTCAATTGAAGGAAGCATGACATAATGAATTTGTTTGACTAGGCCTGACTAGGGCAACTAGGTGGTGAAGTGGAAAGAATGCTGGACCTGGAGTCTGGAAGAGTTCATATCTGGCCTCAGATACCTACTAGCTTTGTGACCCTGAGCAAGTCACTTAATCCTGTCTGCCTTAGTTTCCTTATCTGTCAAATGAGCTAGAGAAGGGAATAGCAAACCACTCCAGTATCTTTGCCAAGAAAACCACAGATGGGGTCGTGAAGAGTCAGACACGACTGAACAAGTGTGACCTTTATGGCCTTGGGGCCATAAAGATTGTTATATGTCAAAAAATTATTTCTCTGTCTCTGTGGTATAATGCTTTCTATAAAGGCTTTGTCAGAAACACCAATCTTTGTTCAGGATTATTTTTCTAAATCCTGAGCTTATGTTTAAACGTAATAAAACCTAGGTTTTTACCTCTCTGATTTCTGCATTGTGATAGATTTATGTGGCAGCAGTTACCTGCCATCCGAATTCAGTGGGAGATATTTTTCCCTTAACACAGCAGTTTTCTCTACCTCTGCAATTGTCCTTAGAACATTTGATATAAAAACATAATAGGAGACTAGCAACTTGTCCCAGGACTATTTCTGTTTGAGCCCCATCTTAAACAGATGAGAACAACATGATAACAATAATAAAGAATTATAGGACCCATCATCCAAGATAGCTATAGGAAGATTACCACTTACTCATTTAAAAGGAGGAAAGATTGCTAGATTCTCTCAGAGCACATTGCTACAAAGAGTTTCCACACCAGGAGTTCTCTACACCAATAAAATCACAGATCCAGACAATAATAATAATAATGTTGACAATAATTATGACTGACACAAAAGCACATCAGTTATGCCTTGTTTCAAATTTAATGCTCCTGCTGTGGCCTTCTACCTCTGTTCTTTGTCTGCAAGTCTTTCACTAGAAAAAGACTATGATTCTGCTTTGTGATTTTCTCCCTCTGTGGGGAATGAAACCTTGCCTCTGGAGCCCAGCCTTCAAGTCTGAGTGCCAACCACATGCTAGCAGGTCTTTCTTATTTTTTGAATGGCCTGCCTGCATCCCCACTTACTATCTGATGCCACACCCCACCAGGGGTGTACCCTCTCTATCTGTTGAGACATTTGCTCATATGCCAACGCATTAAAATTGTATCTTCTTCTGGTCTCAGCCACACCTCCCTTCTACTCAGGATAGTAAGTTTATAAGTAGTCAGTATGAAGGTACGATAGCAAAAATAAAATTGTGAAGGGGAACCTGGAAATCCCATACAAACTGTCCCAAAGATCAAAAGAGCATAATTTACAAATTGTATCATTAACCAAAATCTACATCCTGGTAGTATGTGCTAAATCAGTGGAAGCCGCCTAGATGCGGCTCTCAGGGCCTTTTGGTTCTGTGACATGGAAATCCTAAACAAGTTCAGGACATCGGCAAAAGGTGCTGATGATTTTGAGATGGCGTGGATTTGTCAACTCTAATTTTTACCAACTTTGAGATGATTTGGATATGTTAATGAACTAACCCCAAGGTGGCACAGATAAGAGTTAGTCTGTTCCCCCCAAAAACTATGAAAAAACCCTAGAAAAATGAGACATCAATCTCCTGCTGCACAGCTCTCCTCCATCTTCATCAAGCCCATGCTGATTAGTACTCCCAACTCTAATCCAAGGTTATATTAATGATAGTGTCTGCCTCTGCAGTGCCCCCTCCTCTTCCCCATCACTGCCTGCCTTCCTTCTCCATCCCAGCCCCCCTTCCCCATCCCAGCCTCCCCCTCCTCTTCCCCATCACTGCCTGCCTTCCTTCCCCACCCCATGCTGTCCCCATGTCACCTTCTTCTGTAACCCTTTTGCCACTTGTCACAATACTTTCTGTACTGTTTGCCCCCACAACCTCTGTGGTTATTAAAGTGTGATTACAACATCATTTCTCACTGCCATCATGATCTTTCCCAGAAAGTACCTAAAGAATTGGGCATGACTGTCCCCATTTCCCAACTTCATAAATTAACTATCAATCGAGTTAACCATAGCAATGTCTCCTTAGAGCTCACTGCCTGTGGTCTCCTGTCTGATCCTCTGGAATCACATTGATAAATCTTCCCTAATTCACCTGTCTGGGCTTCCTGTTGACTACTGCTGGACTCTTGCTGTGGTGTGGGTCCCTATATACTCTAGATCCCAGCCATCCCCAATTCGGTCCATCCTATTACCACCAACACACAGTATTGATACATAATGAGTTTCCCAAGTCCTTGTCTGCATGGGTAGCTGTGAGATCGGTGTTCTATGACCTTGGGATTCCTAAAGAAATTCTAAAGCAAAATAGCACTGGTTTAAATTTAATTCTCAGATTAATGGTTGCCCAGTGAAGTTTTTAAACAATGAGGGGCAGAAGCATGAGGGAGTTAAAAAGTCTAACACCCTAAAGACATTTTGATCCCAAAATGGAATGAGATGCCCCAGGCTGTTGTGAGTTCCTTATCACAGGACATTTTCAGGTGGAGGTCATATGCCAAAGTGGAGGCCATTGGCCAAGAATGGCATAGAGATTCCTGTTCAGGTTGGTCTTTAACTCTTCTCAGACTCCATCTACCTCTGAGACTCTAGGATTCCATGAAGATTTTTGTTGTTACTGTTGAGTTGTTTTGTTCAGTCGTATCTGACTCTGTTACCCCCTTTTAGGGGGATTTTCTTGGCAAAGATACTGGAGTGGTTTGTCATTTCCTTCTGCAGCTCATTTTACAGATGAGAAAACTGAGGCAAACAGGGTGAAGTGACTTGACCAGGGGCACACAGCTAGTTGAGTGTCTGAGGCTGGATTTGAACTCAGGAAGATAAGTCTTCCAGATTCCAGGCCCAGCAGTCTATCCACTGTGCCACCTAGCTGCCTTCCATGAAGATTAAGTAGTGAAAATAAATGTGGAAGGAAGCTCATGAAATTTATTAACAAATCGAATAGGCTATCCTCACAAACATTCCATTGTATGAAACTCTTAACAATCATGGGACCATAGATCAAGAGTTGGCTGGAACCTTGGATTTCATCTAGACCAACCCCTTCATTTTAAAAGGGAGAAAACCTAAGTCCAAGATCATAGTGAACAAGTGGCAGAGGTGGGATTTGAAACCAGACCCCCTCTGACTGCAGATCTAGAGCTTTTTCCATGCCCTTTAAAAGCCTCCTCAGATCCTCCCCGGAAAACCAAAGAGCTGATGCTTTTTAGGTGGTCCAATAAAATATTCCAGCTGGGCAGTGCTATCAAGCCCTCCTTGAGTGCCTCCGGTGACACATGACTTTTGGGGGTAAGCTTCCAAAGCTTGGGTGCAGCCTCTCACTGATATCAAAGATCTGCAGGGAAAACTAGACCCCGTATAAGAGCAGCAACTAAAGTGCAGCATTGAGTGACTGTAGTGATTGTCAACTCAAATCAATAGAGACAGGAGATCAGAGAAGCTCCCCCTGCCGCACACCACCTCAACTGAGGCAAACATGCTTTCTGATCTGTTGGAGCAAAGGAACTCAGCAACGAGTGTGAGAAGAATCTCAAGTCAACGTATCATTAAAAGGATTATGCTGGCAGATGGCTTATGTTTGAAACAAAAAAAATTGGCTGTGATTCAGAGCTGCAGACATTCACAAGGCAAGCTCTCTATCTTCACTGGATTCTGAGTTGAAATTAGCAAATTTATTGCACTTTTCTCATTTCTTGCCTATATTAATGGCACAAATAAAATAAGTGCTGCTTTCTTGTTAATTGAGGTCAATAAAACATGGTGGCCTCCTTATGTCAATGTCTAGAGCTCCTTGAGTCAGCTCATGGAAGGGGTGACAAGACGGTTCCCTGCATAATTATCACCTCTTTCATCTTTTTGTCAGTGCTGTCTAAGAATGAAGGGAACAACACAGATAATTCTGGCTCTGTTCAAACCAAGCCAGGGCAGAAGGCCAGGGAGGCAAGCCGAGTTGAATGCCAGCTTTGGGACCAAGAAACATCCAGATACGTGGGGTGGGGGAACTGTATGAGTGAACGGTATATGTCCATGATATTGTCTGCTTCTGGTTTATTGCCTTTTGTTAAAATGTAGATTATGAAAATTAATTACCAAGGATTATGCTTCTTTTCTCCAGTGGAGAGGATACACACACACACACACACACACACACACTTAAAGACAAATTATCAGAATGATTGAGAGGGACACTGTTCTCTTTGAAAGAGAAGGTTTTTCCCCTAGTTTTCATTTTAAGTAGTCATTCAGGGTTAGCCGATATAGATTATATTGTTCCAATATACTTTTTAATTTTTTTTCCTGTAACTTATTTCTCTGATGTAATTTCCTCTTTTATTTAAGCTTTGCTTCAGAAATTGGTATCATAACTCAGAATTTCAAGGGCTTTCCAGCTCTCACATTGCAATTACTTTAAAGACCATCATATTCTTTGTTCTGCCCTTATCATCTTAGAATCAGGTTCTCAAAGTTGGAAGGGTACTTAGAGGCCATTTAATCCGACATTGACCTGAGCATGAATTCCCTCTACAGTGATCCATCAAGTAGTTAGCCAGTGTTTGCACAAAACCTGACTACCTCCCAAGACAGCCTGTTCCATTTTTGGAGGTCTCTTATTAATAGGATGTTTTCTGGGCCTCAAGCTTAATTTGGTCATGTTACAAGCTTCCATCTATTGCTCCTGTAGCCAGAGTTCTTAACCTGGGATCTGTTAGCATTTTTTGTATATAAATATATATCATAGATAGTTAATTATATTTCAATGAAATTGGTTTCATTTGTAATCCTATGTATTTCATTGTATGCATTTAAAACCTTTATTTTGAAAAGGGCTCCATAAGCTTTGCTGGACTACCAGAAGCATGGTACAAAACAAGTTAAGAACCTCTGCCTTATAGGGAAATATAGCAAAGTTGACAATATGCAGGGGCTAAAAATACAGCACCAAAGTTATAGTTTTGTTACTGACAAATATACACAATAAAGGAAGAAATGGAAGCTAGGTGGGTTGAAAATGATGACCTTGCTTCATTCTCTCACACTTTTTCTGGTTCAAATTCATTTGCATCCTAAACCAGAGAAGATTTACAGAATTGCTTACTCTAATTTAGATAGTTGTCTAGGTCAGAGGACTTCAATTTCTACCAGATCTAAGAATCCAGTGTAAAACCTAGGGCACCTTTCTCTTCTTTATGGGGCACCCAAAATAGCTACCCCAGTTTCAAGGTATTCCCTCAGTCTATATTCATTCGATATCAGAGCTTACATGCCCCTACTAATGTATTTTTCCTTATTAGTCAGCCAAGGGTACAATCAGTTCAAAGTGAAGGCATTTGATAAACTATAATTAAGTGGCAGTAGGACAGTCCCTCCATAAATCCAGGGCTCATCCTTTCACAAATTTATACACCTTCAGGAAGGGGGCTTTCTACCTCCCCTTTTCTAACGGGCTTTTCTGCATTGCTCTGCTGGTCTTGTGCACTTTGCTGGATAATGTTTTCCACTACCAGCTTCTGGGATTTATTTCTTCAGGGCCATCAGCCAGCCATCTCAGGTTCAGTTTGTTAAGATGTGATGACTAAAAGCTTTAGTCTGATAAGGGTAGGCTCATGGCTCTTTAGTTATAACTAGATGAAATCCAGCTATAATAAACAGTCCATAATTAAGTCATTTCTTCTTCATTTCCAAATTATGAAGTGCTCTGTAAAATTTAGCTACCACTCTCATAAACGAGTGAAAATCATTTAATAAGCCCTTATGTGGTAAATGTGTACGAAGCCCCAGAGAATACAAAAATTAATACAAAAGTGAATACAGTTGTTACTACTGTTCCTGTTGTTATTCCAGTGTTTAGGGTGGAGTCCTGTGATTTAGACAACTCTTTGACCAAGGGTTAGTACTTACCTTCATCTTCTCTGGCTTAGCATGCAAATGAATTGGGCTAGTAAAAGAAATGGGAGAAGGAAGAAACATCATCCTTCTATACCCATTTTCCCTTTATTGTGTATATCTGTAAGCTGCATAAACTACCCCTAATTTGGGCTTGTACTTTCACTCTTCATTCCTGATTTCCCCCCTCCCTGATCTAATCTCTCTTCCTCCCAAGAGCCCTTGATACCTGAACATAATTTTCCTACGCCCCCTAAGTTTTCTTTTCTCCACATTAAATATGCCAGGTTCCTTCAACTGATCCTCTTATGATATCATTTTGAGACCTGTTACTGAATATTTTCAGATTCCTACACTCTTTGATATTATAGTTATTAACGCATATGGTATAGCTGTGTCCCCATTTCCATTCTCCTTTTCAAGACTAGAATTGATAGCTAACATTCTTCGTTCTAGCATTCTAACTAACCCCATTCTAGCAGTTGGAATGGTGGGGAGGTTGAGGTGGAGCCAGATCAGTAGAATGGCTTCCAGGCTGGCAATGTTCCTTAGTGGATCATGGGAGACCCTCTTGATTCAGTTCTGTGGTCTCTGAGGGAGAAGATAGTGCTTTTTGCTTATTGAATAGGGCATCCAGACTACTCTGCTTCCAAAACTTACTTTTAGGCAGAGCTTCCAATGTGAATAGGTTCTGCCTCAACTCTAAGGAGGTGGAGCTGAGAAGGGCCACATGGCTGACCATGAGACCTTCTTCGACATGCAATAGTAGGTAGACCTTCTGCAATTCTGGCTCTTGGCCATGCTTCATCTTGCCTTTGGGCTGCCTGCTGACTGTAAAATTTGGTTTTCTTCCTTCCAGCTGCAGTGGGAGCAAAAGCCAGGAAACTCTGCTCCTACATTTGTCTACTTAGCTTTTGGTAGCCCAGGAGAGTTCTGGGCATCCATCCCTCTTGGCCTTGTTTTGCTGTACTAGATCTGCTCTGAACTGCGGCTGAGTTGAGTAACGAAGGCCTAGCTTCATAGTCTTTCTCCCTCTTATATTCTATATCATCTCTTTTCTTCCCCTTCATCCTTTCCCTCCTCTTCCCTCCCCTTTTCCTCCCATCTGCCTCTCTTCTTTCCTTGTTTCTTCCCTCCTTCTACCTGTCCCTCTCTCTTCCTTCCTTCTATACCCCTTCTCTCTCCCTTACCTATTCCTGTCCCTCTCTTCCTCCTTCCTTCCTCTCTCTTTTCAACTTGTTTCCTTCCCTCTTTTTTCTCCCTTTCTCAATCCCTCTCTCATTCTCCTTCAGAAGGAGAAATCCATGCTCACGTGCCCAGGAAGTCCCCACTGGATTTACGACAGTTATCTATTGCAATCCATTGGAATCTATATATGAATAATTGTTCAATATACGTTTCTAGGATTATTAAGGATTGTGTTTTTATTATACACAAATAGGTATTGATAGATTTTTATTCTTGTTGTGCTGACGAGTCTCCCAATGTTTCATGTGCTGAGTAAGCCAACCTCAACTACAATGTCATTGTCATTTCTGCCTCAAGAATGGCCCCACAGACTGTATTCTGATAGTTCCCATTAAACGCTTCTCTAGAATGACACCATATTATTGTTTTGGTAGCTTTTCTGGCATACTAAGACCAAGGCTCAAAAGCCCAATAGATTTAGGGGCTCAGGAGTCACAAGAGTTGCTGCTTTTGAGGAGAGTTGGGGGGAGGGTAATTCTCCTCTGTTCCCCTAGACTCCTTGTCATGCCCTTCACTCACTTGATTGCCCTCCTCTGGACATCACACCATCTTTTTTTTTTCCTTTCTTTTTCTTCTTTTTAATTTTTTATTTAGTTTTCAGCATTGATTTTCACAAGAGTTTGAATTACAAATTTTCTCCCCATTTCTACCCTCCCCCCACTCCAAGATGGCATATATTCTGGTTGCCCTGTTCCCCAGTCAGCCCTCCCTTCTGTGATACCACGCCCCTCCCATCCCCTTTTCCTTTCCTTTCTTGTAGGACAAGATAAATTTCTATGCCCCATTGCCTGTGTATCTTATTTTCTAGTTGCATGCAAAAACTATTTTTTGTTTTTGAACATCTGTTTTTAAAACTTTGAGTTCCAAATTCTCTCCCCTCTTCCCTTCCCACCCACCCTCCCTAAGAAGTCAAGCAATTCACCATGGGCCACATGCATATCATTATGTAAAACGCTTCCACAATACTCATGTTGTGAAAGACTAACTATATTTTGCTCCTTCCTAACCTATCCCCCTTTATTGAATTTTCTCCCTGGGCCCTGTCCCCTTTGGAAAGTGTTTGTTTTTGATTACCTCCACTGCCATCTGCCCTCCCTTCTATCATCCCCCCTTTTTTATCTTCTTCTTCCATTTTTCCTGTGGGGTAAGATACCCAAATGAGTATGTATAGTATTCCCTCCTCAGGTCAAATTTGATGAGAGTAAGATTCACTCATTCCCCCTCACCTGGTTCTCTTCTCTTCCTACAGAACTGCTTTTTATTGTCACTTTTATGCAAGATAATTTACCCCATTCTTTCTCCCTCCCTCAATATATTCCTCTCTCATCACTTAATTTGATTTTATTTCTTTCAGATATCATCCCTTAATCTTCAACTCACCCTGTGCCCTCTCTCTCTCTCTCTCTCTCTGTGTATATATATATATATATACATATATATATGTACACACACATACATATATACATACATACACACTGACATATACATATAAATACATAAAGATATATATATATATATATATATATATATATATGCATATTCCTTTCAGCTACCCTAACACTGAGGTCTCATGAATCATACACATCATCTTCCCATGTAGGAATGTAAACAAAACAGTTCAACTTTACTAAGTCCCTTGCAATTTCTTTTTCTTGTTCTTTTTCTTGATTACCTTTTCATGCTTCTCTTGATTCCTGTGTTTGAAAGTCAAATTTTGTATTCAGCTCTGGTCTTTTCACTGAGAAAGCTTGACAGTCCTCTATTTTATTAAAAGTCCATATTTTGCCTTGGAGCATGATACTCAGTTTTGCTGGGTAGGTGATTCTTGGTTTTAATCCTAGCTCCATTGACCTCCAGAATATCGTATTCTAAGCCCTTCGATCTCTTAATGTAGAAGCTGCCAGATCTTGGGTTATTCTGATTGTGTTTCCACAATACTCAAGTTGTTTCTTTCTGGCTGCTTGCAGTATTTTCTCCTTGATCTGGGAGCTCTGGAATTTGGCAACAATATTCCTAGGAGATTTTTTGGGGGGATCTGTTTGAGGAGGCAATCGGTGGGTTCTTTCAATTTCTATTTTGCCCTGTGGCTCTAAAATATCAGGGCATTTCTCCTTGATAATTTCTTGAAAGATGATATCTAGGCTCTTTTTTTGATCATGGTTTTCAGGTAGTCCAATAATTTTTGAATTATCTCTCCTGGATCTATTTTCCAGGTCAGTGGTTTTTCCAATGAGATATTTCACATTGTCTTCCATTTTTACATTCCTTTGGTTCTATTTGATAATATCTTGATTTCTCATCAAGTCACTAGCTTCCACTTGCTCCAATCTCATTTTTAAGGTAGTATTTCCTTCAGTGGTCTTTTGGACCTCCTTTTCCATTTGGCTAATTCTGCCTTTCAAGGCATTCTTCTCCTCATTGGCTTTTTGGAGCTCTTTTGCCATTTGAGTTAGTCTATTTTTTAAGGTGTTGTTTTCTTCAGTGTATTTTTCAGCATTTTTTTGGGTCTCCTTTAGCAAGTCATTGACTTGTTTTTCATGGTTTTCTCGCATCCTTCTCATTTCTCTTCCCAATTTTTCCTCTACTTCTCTAACTTGCTTTTCCAACTCCTTTTTGAGCTCTTCCATGGCCTGAGACCAGTTCATGGTTTTCTTGGAGGCTTTTGTTGTAGGCCCTTTGACTTTGTTGACTTCTTCTGGCTGTATGTTTTGGTCTTCTTTGTCACCAAAGAAAGATTCCAGAGTGTGAGACTGAATCTGGGTGCGTTTTCGCTGCCTGGCCATATTCCCAACCAACTAACTTGACCCTTGAGTTTTTCAGCAGGGTATGACTTCTTGTAGAGTTAAGAGAACTATGTTCCAAGCCTGGGGGGATGTGCCAGCTCTGCCACACCAGCATCCCTCCTTCCCCAAGAACCCCCAACCCAGACTGGACTTAGATCTTCAGCAGGCTGTGCACTCCTGCTCTGATCTGCCACTTAATTCCTCCCACCAGGTGGGCCTGGGGCCAGAAGCAACTGCAGCTGTAGTTCTGTAGCTGCCCCACCTCCTCTGTCCCCGGGGCGGTGGCAGAACCTCAAACTCCTTTTTAAACTCTGTCCGCAGCAGCTTTTCCCACTAACCTTCTCTGTTGTCTTTGGTGTTTGTGGGTTGAGAAGTCTGGTAACTGCTGCAGCCCACTGATTCAGGGCGCTAGGGCCCACTCCTCCCAGCTCCTGGTCTGGTTGGTCCGCGCTGCCCACACTGGGCTCTGCTCCGCACCGCTCTGCTCCATTCCCAGCTCCATGCGGGATAGACCTCACCCAGAGACCATTCAGGCTGTCCTGGGCTGGAGCCCTGCTTCCTTCTGCTACTTTGTGGGTTCTGCAGTTCTAGAATTGGTTCAGAGCCATTTTTCATAGGTTTTTGGAGGGGCTTGGTGGGGAGCTCATGCTAGTTGCTGCTTTCCAGCTGCCATCTTGGCTCCACCCCCCACCCCCCACGACATCACATCATCTTATCATTGTCTCTAGTATAATGTGACACCCAGAACCAACGTGGTTGGACTGAGGAAGAGTACTACAGGATTGTCACTTTTTAATCTTAAAAAGGAGTAGGGAGGGGAAGGGAACAAGCATCTAGTAATCTCCTACCCTATGCCAGACACTGTTCTAATCACTTTACAAATAGCATCTCATTTAATCCTCACCAACCCTAAGAGGTAGGTGATATTATGACCCCCATTTTACAGTTGAGGAAACAGAGGCAGGTAAAGGTGAAATGATTTGCCCAGGATCACATACCTAGTAGGTGTCTGCCACCAAATTTGAACTCAGATCTTATAGACTTCAGGTCCAGTATTGTATATATTGTGCTACCTAGCTCCCTTTTAGATTCTATGCCTCTTAAAGCGGCCTCATTACTCTAGCTTCTGTGATTTACATGTCATACATACCATTGACTTATTTGAGCTTACAGTCCACTCAGACCCTCAGATCTTTTACACAGATATTTTTTCTAGCTGAACGTCTCTTACCCTTCATTTATGAAGTCCATATTTTTAACCCATGTATACGATTTTACATTTATTGCCATAAAATTTCATCTTGCTAGATTTGGTATAATGGTCTAGGCCGTCAGGATCTTTTTGGATATTGACGCCTTCCACTGTATTAGCTGTCCCAGCATGGTATATCCTGCAGTTGTTTTGAGCATGCCATCTAGGACTTTGTCCAAGTCACTGATAAAAATGTTAAACAGCAGAAGATCAAGCACAAATCCCTGGGGTATTCCAGGGGAGACCTTCCAGGCTGTAACAAAGTATGGCCAGAGTGCTGAACTAGAACTCAGACCTGGTTTTGAATCTTGCCTCACACACTAACGGTGTTATTGTAGGCAAAGAAAAACCTCGCCAAGCCTCAGTTTCCCTACCTGTGAAATGAATATAATATCGCTTGATCAATAGCATGGGATCACAAGTATTTGCACATTTTAAAGTACCATATAAATGTCATCCATTATGAAGTTGACAATGAATCATTTATGATTGTCCTTTGGGTCCAGCCGTTCAACCAGGCAAACCTGTGCCATGACTAGCATGGAATGAGGCTAACATGCAGATCGTCTGGGTTAATGTCTGAGAACTTGATATGCCTGGCTGCTTCTGGTGATATCTTTTCCTCCTTTGCTTAATTGTAGAGGAAGATTCGACTGAGGGCTTAAAAAACAGTGAAGATCATAAAAAGAAAAAAAAAGCACTTACTAAGTTTTAAAACAGTGATTTCAAAAAACAATTATGTTAAAACTTCATTTATTGAGTTTACAAGTCGAGTTAAAAACAATTTAATTTTAAAAGACTTTCACTGAATCCAAAAAGCTACTGTTATTAATTTAATTGTTTTGAATTCACTGTTTTGGAACTCAATAAAAGTACTTTTATTACCTTCATTTAAAAACAACACCAACAAATTAAAAAAAAACCTCACTCAATCTTCTCTTAGAATTTAGGCAGGTCCCATCAGTTGATCTGGCTGGTTCATTTGCAAACAGGGCCATTTTACCTACGTAACCCAGCTAGCATCTGGTGGTTTCTTTGGGAACTGTAGGCCTAGGCACTCAGGAGGAAATAACTAACCAATGTAAGCAAAGTACACTGAAAGAGGAACAGGGCCAGTCCTCATAGCTGTGCTCTAGACATAGTCCTCCCTATGATGGGTTTTTACTCTATCAGCATTTCCCAGAGTCGCTAGGATGGTGACCTCTTTCTCTCTGCTGCTGGCCTCAATCCTTGTTTGACTTCCAAAGTACCATGAGTTTTCTCCCCATCTGGATTTCACTGGGCCAGACATGGCCAAAACTCTCCTTTTAACTTTACTTCATCATATCCGAGATGGATGTCGTTGTGGTGGTTGTTTGTAAAGTGACTGTACCGAGGTGGGGGGTGGGGTCATAAAACATCCGCCAAATACAAGTACCTGGGGAGTTACACGGCATGGGAATGTTATCCTAAGGAATACCTAGTGTTGGGATGGTGCCAGCACTGTTTTTCAAGGTTCATGCCTTAAGACCAACCTCCATTCTTCCTCTGGAGAGGTCTGACTACAGTCATCAGATGGGCAGAAATAACCCCAAGTAGGAAGAGAGCTAACCCACACAGCTGACCCCCATACCCAACCCCCTCTGAGATCTTCAGGAGATAAGTCCCCCTTTTCCCTCTGCTACTATTTGCTGTAAAGTGATGGCCTTGTAGGAAAAGAAGGCCAAGCAAAAGGTTGAGAATGGATACATATAGCTACGATTATTCTCGTGCATAGGAGAAAGGAAAATTAACTTGTTCACATATTTTTGAGAAGGAACCAAGTAGCGCTGGAGAGATCCCAAAGTCTGATGATTAGACTCCTATTAATTAGAGGTCAGTGTCCTTTATCCGCCTCATAGTCATTTCATCTCCAGAAGTGATTGAAGTCAGAGACAGTGCTTGTGTTTGGGCATAGTAATTAAAGAAGAAAATGTGTGTAGATCACCTTTCCCTCTGTTCCCCTGGGCACAAATATCAAATGTCAGTGTTGAGCTTTCTTATGTAGGCTGTTATTTCTCTCTCTCTGGTGTTTTGGATAATTGCCTCAATTCAAAAAATACTGACAAACATTTACAATTTATCAAAGAGGTGGGAGGTTTACAATGCTGATTTAACTTGGTTGTTGGTTTTGACAAAGAATTATCTGGAAGTAAAGTCACATGTTATTAAAAAAGTCTTACTGAATCTCCAGAGACTCATTTTAACATCTAATACCTAAATCATTTTTCTCATGGGGTCAATCAGCCCCTAGATTTAGAGCTGGAATGGACCTTAGTCATCTAGTACAATCCTTTCATTTTATGGATAGGGAAACTGAGGGGAAATGAAAAGAGAGACAAAGCGACCTCTACAGTCAGTTCCTATCATGTCTTACTAAATGGTCCTCCACAATGCTCCCTTCCATTCCTTCTTTTCCACTACCACATGCTGTACAGTATTACCATATTATTATCCCAGTCTAGCCTTCCATTACCGTAGATACATATACAAATGATTAAAAAAGCAACTTCCATTACCACTTATTATATGCCAGACACAGTGAGAAATGCTGGGAATAAAAATATTTAAATGGATCGTCCCTGACCTCAAGTAGCTTACAGTCTACAAAGGGAAGATAACAGGTAGGGGAATAGAGATCAGGGAGGAATATTATTCTGGAAAGGTAGAAGCAGGGTTGGGGAGTAGGTAGGTAAACAGGCAGAATATGGCAGGTAGATGGTGAGATATCCAGGGTGGAAGGCTAGATGGGAGATAGAGCTGAAGTATAGTCTGGCGTCTAGGGTCAACTGTTAGATATAGTGGGATAAGTGGGCTAGTCTGTGTGTGCTCAATCATTTATTGAGTAGATTTGGTCCTCTAGTGGGCATTCCAAAGCCGAACGGATTAACTTAATGATGGACTAGGGCTTGAATTCTAGAAGTCCCAGTTTGGAGGGTGCTGGTTGGATTGGAGAGGAGGAGCAGGTCATTGGTAGTTGGGAGATGATGAAATGGGTTAGGCAAATGGCCCAGCTTGTGTTGCCTGCCCCAGGTCTTTCCTCCTTCCAATCCATCCTATACACTGCTGTTAGATTTATGGCTTCTTAATTTACAAATCCAACCCTGTCACTACCCTGTTCAAAAGCCTTCATTGGCTCCCCATTGCCTACCCAAAAAAGTCCAAACTAAGTATTGAGTATGGCATTCAAGGCCCTCCACAACTGGACACCAGCTTGCCTCTCAAACACCTTTCCTACTTATATCCTGTACTCTAGCCAATCTGCCATCCATCCTATTCCCCTAAATCATCTCTCTCCCCATGACTTTCCCACCTCCACGTTTTTTATTCATGCTAGTGCTGCTGCCTCAAATGCTTCTCACCATATATGAATGCCTACTCTTGCTTTAAATCCTAGTTTAAGTCCCATCTCTTTCATGAAGCCTCCCTAATCTCTCCTTCCTCCCTGGACTTAGCACCTTTTCCTGAACCACTCTAATGGACTTATTGTGCATTAATTTTATCTACTTCGTCTTATCCCTGCATTAGACTGGAAATTGTTGAAGTACAGCGGTTATATCTCACCTAAATGTTGTCTCTCTCCAGCCAAGAACAGGGCCCTGTACAAAGCAAGTGCTGAATAAACATTTGTTGGTTAAATGAATGAAGACTGCAAGGAGAGAGGAGAATTTGAGCTGGTCCTTGAGGGACAGGCTGCATTTTAGTAAACTGAGATCAGGAAGATTTGCCAGGTAGGAAGAACTGAGGGGGAAAGGCCCAAGGTTGGGAAATCATAGGCTATGTTGCGGACCCACCAAGTAACATGTCCTGCTCCTATCTTTTCTGATGAGCTCCAGGTTGGGGTTTCTCAAGCTTTTTCACCTACTGTCCTAGTGAAGATGGCAGCTTATATTTCCAGCATATGTATTTGTTGTTCATCTCAGGAGAAATGTATAGAACATTCTCAGCAGGTCTCTGTACTTCCAAGATATTAATGTCAGCTACTACTGTCTTTTAATTACAGTCTCCCTTTGGAAAATCTCCCCCACTGGCCGATGAAAACTGCCTCTGTCTTTGCCTGCTCTAACTGCCTTTGGTTCATAGTCATTTCAGAAAAGTTCTCATTTGAATACCTACTTTAGGTCTGCCTCCTTTTACTTGTCAGTCTATTAAATTGGGGGTCGCATTGTGACCTACGTGAGTGACTGTTAAATTACCTGTGAATTTTGGTCATATGTGTATATATATATATAGAATATATACATACACACACATATGTATATATATATATATATATATATATATATATATATATATATATATATATATACATATGTGTGTGTGTGTGCGCTTGCATGCTTTTAAAAGACAGTGGGGCCTAGTATACAGAGATATCCATATCCATCTATCCATACACACACACACACACACACACACACACACACATACATACATACACATATCGTATATATGAAGAAACAGAGATGCAGAGAAGTGGATTGCCTGGCCTGAGGTTATAGAGGTTAGTGACAGAGTCAGTTAAGTACCTCGTGCCCTCTGACTCCAAATTCATACTCTTTCCCCAGCATCAAGCTTTACCAGGGTGGAAAAAGTCAGGCTGGGGATTTATACTCAAAAGACTGATTCTGGCTTCTGTGTTCCCTTCAGTTCTGCTTTTCCAAATAACATGTGTTGGATATGGGGAAGCAGGGGTGTCTCAATCCCTTGCTTGCCATGAGAAGATATTCTCTATACTTTGGAGAGAATTGTTCTAGTCTAGATATTCCCTAATTTGATTGATTCTTGGAAATAACAGCCTGCGCAACTTCTTTTCCACTTCTCCAAATAATCACTTTGT